>NW_015515483.1:0-742 GCF_001515645.1 Sinocyclocheilus grahami | reverse complement strand
GCACTTTCTAGTTATCCAAGGTGACTTGTATTGCATGCAGCGTCTAGATCTGATCAGTCAAAGCTCTGCTGTTGCATTATTAATAACAGACTCCAGAGAATCTTTCTGAACTGTTTTGTTCTGACCAGCAGAGCGGCTTTGGACTAGTTTGCCAAAGTAGGATTCACCACATGATGTATGGTTGAGGTTTTGTGACCCAAAATGTGCTTACCTTTATTGTAGCACCTCCTATTGGCCATTTAAGGTGAGTCTTTGTGCCTCATTAGCAAGCAATGGCACCAACATCCCAACCAAGGTTAAGGTCTGTAGGCCTTATTTTTTGGCCTGCACTGCCTGTGACAATTATCGGCACCAAGGCACGGAAAGAACATGACCTAAACAGATTTTCTATGTGTTTTTTCCAACCCAGTCTCGTAGAAAAACATTTTTCATTCAGATTATATTTTTAGAGAATACCAACACAGTGCACAAAGCAAATACTAAATATAAAACCTCTTCATGTAGTGTATCCCACAGGCATGTCAGAAAATTCAAGACATGCATAAGAAAGAGTGGAAGTGCAGTGTTATTAAAAGCCGATTAACTGCATCAATGCACAGTAAATGAACACTATGTCTAATCTCTGTGGAACAGTCCATGAGTTTTGGATGCAGTCCGATTAAATGCATTTGACACCATTCATGGGGCCTTCACACTCTTTATTTAAAATAAATAAAGATATAAAGCACCAGTAATCTGTTTT
>NW_015515482.1:4611-5322 GCF_001515645.1 Sinocyclocheilus grahami | reverse complement strand
ACAGATGTATATTCTTTTATCGTCTACGTTTTAAGCTGTTGTTATATAACAAAACACTTTGATATGTTTTGCACACATTTGGAGCAGAATAAAAATGTCACACTTAATGGTTTAACTTCCTGTAATGGTTCATATAACAGTTTTTTTTGTTTTGTTGTTGCTTTGGAGAACAAAATGACTGTCAGAGTCTCATCTTTGTTGATAAGGCTCATCTTTGATGATGCTGAAAGTTATATTTGTTATACCGCATCCCAAGTGGATTGTTAATAAAAAAATAGCACAATACTGCAGTATATTGACTCTCAGTCCATTTTATAATGTTAAACTTTTCAGAAAGTGAAGATTTGCTTGGAAGACATGAAGTTATGTGATGTTGTTTATGTCACTCCTGACTGCTTCCTGTTGTCTGGATGGGTTGATCATGTATTGACCAGGTAAAAAATAGGCTGAAACACTGCAATTGCTTGGCAATACAGGTGCAATCAGTGAGAATGCTTTCAACAGAATGGACTTATATATAATGCAACACTTTTTGGAGAAAAAGCATCAGCTATGCATGGATAACACCTAAATAGATCTCTGTTGGACTCTCATCTGACATGTACAAACAATCACTGGCAGTACTTTCCCATCATGCATTGCTGTGTATGCCAATCATTTAGTTACGATCAACTGAAAGAACATGTAGCATGTAGTGTAAATGTGTTCACA
>NW_015515482.1:0-1437 GCF_001515645.1 Sinocyclocheilus grahami | reverse complement strand
CTCTCTCTCTCTCTCTCTCTCTCTCTCTCTCTCTCTCTTTATTTACAGTTTACAATAAGGTAATCAATAGTTAACATGCATTAACTAACATCAACAATACATTTGTTACAGTGTTTATTAATGTTTGTTAATGTTAGTTAAGAAAAAAAAAACTGTTATTTATTTCATTGTTACATTAGGTCCAATAAATATTAACAGATGCAACTTTTGTAAATGAACATTAACTAACATTAATAAATGCTTTAGAAATATGTTCTGCTAACACTGCAAAATGACAAAAATGTTATTTGATGTTTTGTGATGATTTCATAATATATATCCGTCTGAACTATGTCTGAACAGAAATGAGTCAAGGACGCACAGATACTGCAGAACATATTGAATGGCAGAAGAGACCAATTCATTTACAATTACAGTACATTGTCCATTGTATAATGCTGACCCCGTTGTACAGTTGAAGTGTCAAGAAACAGCATCTTCTGGAGGAAAGATGATGAATGATATTCATCTCTGTTTTCAGTGCATCAAACAGTGTGTTCACACTCTAATGCATCAGTACCAAATTACCTTTGAGCGCAGGCTTTTCTGGTGTCGTTGGCTGGCAATGAGGGCATTTTAGCACTTTGTGTCTCCAAGGCCGCTGGAAGAAGTATAATTGAGAAATCAGCAGGCCCCTTCACTTCCCACAAAGTCATTCGCTTACATACTGCGTTCCCACCCCAATCACCAGCTTAACAGCTTAGCTGTATTTGTACTTGAAGATTGTATGTCTGGTGGCACCCTCTTCTTATCCTGGCAGGGGCTGCTTGGGAAAGTGGCAAACTTTCAGTCTGGCAGGAAGAGAGTATTGATTTATTTGTGCTATTATTTTGTCTTTGAAGGCGAATAAATACAGATGTTATGCTAGAGGACTATTTTGGAGTGTAATCTTGGAGAGGACAGTCAGCCTGTACTTTTGCCTATTTCTCTGTTCACATACTTTTAGACACAAGACGAATGATTTCTGAGTCTCAAATCTCGTCAAATTTTCTCCTCCGTGCCAATTCTTTCTCCACTTCTTTTCCTTGATGGACATGAAAGGGGATTGATTTTAGACGTTAGCTTCTCTGCCTGGCTGTCGAGAGCATCTTGGAGATGATTACAAACAAGAGTAGGACAGCAAATTAAGGATGTCCAATTGTTACCGCGCTATGGTTTTGTGCGACATTCAGTGCGCAAATTATACAATGATATTCAGGGAGGTTGATGTTTGTAAAGAAATGTCTATATAGGAACAAAACATCTTCAAGAAAGCATACTGTTGCTATGGTTACCTCCTCAGGTGAACACTTTGTCTCTGTGAATAGCCATTCACTACAAGGTGAAAATACCAGGCCAGGCTAACTCGTTATATAACTTCTGTAGTTACTTAAGCATTTTATATCCCAGTTGAAGAGT
>NW_015515481.1:2516-5322 GCF_001515645.1 Sinocyclocheilus grahami | reverse complement strand
GCAGAGACAAGGCTGAGACAGAGTCGAGTACCAGGCGAGAGATCGAGGCAGGCGGCAAGCAATCAGAGTCCAGAGGAAACAATCCAAGTCGGGGCAGGCAGATAACAATCAGAGTAACAGGAAATAGTCCAATAACGGATGCACAGAAAATCAAACACGGGTATAACGCTCGGAAATGACAGCCAGGGCAAATCAAGACTTCGCAGAGAGTCCGTGTGTGTGAGTGGTTTATATGTGTGTGTGTATATGAGGTGCAGGTGTGGATGATTAATCAGTCCCAGGCATGAGGGGTGATGGGATTTGGAGTCCGAATGGGAATGTCTAATATTCGGGAGACGGTTCCCTCTGGTGGTGCGGAGGAGGCGGTAAGGGAGCCTCGTCTGTAACAGGTTTCCATGACATCTTGCATGCTCTTGGCAAAAAGTCTCAAGATTTATTTCCAAAACATGATGCAAAATGGGATATGCTTGGAATTAATGTGTGTTAAGGGCACTGCGCTTCGGCATTTTTAAAGGGGACATCAGATGCCCATTTTCCATTCTTTAGGGTCTTCATAAAATGTCTGTAACATACTTCGGTTTAAAATTCCTCAGTGGCAGTGTAAAACAACACCCTTTTACCTGGTCAAAAACAGCTCTGTTCTCAGCGACCCATTTCAGTGCATGTCTCTTTAAATGATAATGAGCTGCTGCTCACCCTGCCCCTCTCTTCTGTGGGCAGGGTGAATTGACATGTGAATTGATGCCTTGGACTCTGTATGTGGTTCGGAGGTGGTCTTATTCAAATAACTAGCTATCTACGTAGAAACCGGCTGACAACATCTCACTGGATGACACAGTTTCAGACTCAGACAGCCCATAACCAGGGTGCGAACTACGGGGGAGCTAGGGGGAGCTCGGCTCCCCTTAATAAGACATGGGCTCCCCTGAAAAAGTGATTTGTGAAATTTTGTGGGGTTTCAAAAAATATTGACAATGTGTTATTTTGACGTGCAATTTCAGTTTTGTGTAATGTGATCATCGTGGATTATTATGTGTAAAACTGCAAAAATATAATTAATTCATGCATGACGGCGATTTAAACATAATTCACTTCAAAAAAGATAACTATACATGCTATTCTTGTCATGAGCATCAAGGTGTGGGGGCGCTGCGGTGCAAATTCCACTCATGTTTAGTACATGTTAACCCAAAGATTCATAGAAAAAAATATAAACGTTGGATTCTGTGTTAAGGTAAGGCATGTTATTTGCAGTTATGTGTTGTTATAGGTCTGTGTGACTCTCGATGTCTTAGGCCTAATTGAACGGAGGAATTGTGGTATTCTTCTGTAGCCTGACGATGAGTAACTTTACGTTAACCGTTGTTCATGTGAACTCAAAGACAGCCTGATGCTTTGTTTATAGACTATATGTGGGTGGCTGTTTGTTGTTTCACCTATCAATTTGTGTCGATAAAGTATAATAGGGTAAATCCTGTATAGTGATTTATCCTATATAGTGCTTGCATAAAGCAAGTAGTGCATACACTTGTAGCTGTTATGTATCTTTGTAATTCATTGTAAGCCCCCTTTCGAGGCACATGCAAGCGCACAACCCCCCCCCCCCCCCCCCCAATAAAAAAAAAGTGGGCTCCCCCAAAGTCCATGATATAGTTAGAACACTGGCCCATAACAAGCTAGCTGCATGTTTTTAAAAAAAAGCTAAAAAACTTTAAAACTTCATCCGATGTCTCCTTTAAGAAAAATCACTCAGAATCTGTTAGAAACCACAAAGCATCCACAAAGCCAAGCTAAAGAGCACACACATAAAAGCTGATATTCATACAGCACAGCTTAATATTTCTGGCAGACCAAGCAGGTTTTTATTCGTCTGCAGAGGATTATGAATCGCAATCATGGCTATTAGCAAAAATACTGCTCCAGTGTGTTTTATATGCTGCTCTTGGATTGTAACAGAACTTATGAATCACTAGCCCTGAATCTGCCAACGGGATAAAATCACTCACAGAATATATATCAAAGAAGCAAAGCTGGAAAGAGCAAGGAAGGGAAGAGCTGACAAAGCAACCATACAGTATGAATTAATTTCTGATCAACTCTGTCAAAAGGAAATGATGATATCATAGTTTGAATTATTTGGTTTATACAGAATTTAATAAGAAATGTTCATATTGAAATTGAATCTTTTTACTGAAAACTTTGGCATGTTGTCATATCTGAGTACAGATTGTGACATCTCTTCTGAAACTCTAGAAGAGGCACATGTGAGATTACATTTTCTTAAAAGTCTGTGGAGTCTGAGACTTGGGTGATTTGCTTTCCATTTAATCTCATTGCTGTCTAGGAGAGCATAACCAAATATTCAGGATTAGAGGGACTAAATGTAATAGTTTCAAAATCATTCATTTAAAAAAACCATACTGGTTGCCCTCTGTTCTAAATATTGGGTGGAGATGACCTGGAGAAACAATTGAGATTATATTACTTAATGCTATATTTAAGAACAGAAAAAAACAGAAAATACACTACATTCAAGTTGGTGTGAGCAAGATGTGTTTTAAAAGAAATATATAATTTTATTTAGAAAGGATGCATTAAACTGGATCAAAGTGACAGTTAATACATTTATATAATGTTACAAAAGATTTATATTTTAAATATTTTTTAAAAACTTTCTATTAATCAAAAACTCCTGAAAATGAGTAATTTGTATCATACAAAAATATGAAGCACCACAACTGTTTTTGATAATAAGAAATGCTTCAAGAGCAGCAAATCAGCATATTAGAATGATTTCTGAAGGATC
>NW_015515481.1:0-540 GCF_001515645.1 Sinocyclocheilus grahami | reverse complement strand
AATTAGTATATCACATAAATCATTTGTGAATAAAGCATGGTTTCCATCCTATGTGTTCAAGAGAACAAAAGTGTCAATTGAACGCATTTTTTTGCAGCGTTGGTTCCAGAAGTATTTTCCATTCATTTTTCCAATGAAAATCTTCACTAAAGAGCCAAGAACCAAACCAACCAGCTACGACATGAAACACAACATTATAAACTTTTATTTGCCGTAAAAATATTCAAGACAAAGGTACAAGACTGTGTACTTTACAGTTCGGATCTGCAATCCCATGAAGCATTGCGAATGACATAATGAATGTTGTTGATAACTATAGAAAAAATTATTTAAATTACATTTATTGCAAAATATGCATATATGTATATACATATTTAAGTATTTTGGTGGAATTCAGCATTATGGGATTTTTCAAAACAAATTTTAGTGTTAAAAACAATTATATACATAAAAAATTTAAACTGATGGCTTAAACAAAATCTTATACATCAATTAAAAACTTTGGCTGCCTTTAAAGGTTTATAAGTTAAAATTAATTTT
>NW_015515480.1:24552-25204 GCF_001515645.1 Sinocyclocheilus grahami | reverse complement strand
CCTAGGCTATTTTGGAGACTCTGAAGGAATTTTTAGTTATAACGTTCTGAGATATGTAGCTAAATAATTCTCTGAACTGGTTTCCCTGCCCTTTCGACAAGGACCATTCAGACTCGACCAAAACATGACATTCTTGAAAACAATAACCATCAGCTTGTTTCTCATTCGTCCTGTCCTTCTCCCTGATGATCAGCAGTCTGCTTTGTTAATGATGGCAGTGCACTCTGGGTTGGAGACTTTAATGTGTCATTTTGATGATAAAGGTGGTTAAACAATCATCAGTTATTTCATTTGAAGCAAAGCCGATGAGCAAACACAGGGCGTTTTCTCATTATGTGATATGAATTGACTGAGAGCTGAGAGGTGTGGAGCAGCCGAGGGTAGTGCTTTCTTTGTTATCACTGCCATCTCCTGGTCCGTAGTGATCACTTTTGGGGCTGAGCCTCTCTCCTTTGTCCTTCCTAAGACTAAGCTGAAAGGAGAAAAACTGAAAACACTGCAGGAAGAGGAGTGGGATTCCAAATGTAGCGCTGACAAATAAGCAGTTTGAGCAATTTTACAGAATTTTCTGGGTTAGTATGGCTGCGCTAACATAAAAAAAAGACCATTTTGCACCATTATAATATTAGGGCTTTCATGATTATTCTCATTT
>NW_015515480.1:4808-5323 GCF_001515645.1 Sinocyclocheilus grahami | reverse complement strand
CTCAAAATGCATTATTTAGTTCTTCAAAACTCACGCCGCCTGGGCATTCATGTTCAAATCGACATTTAAATCTTCAACAGACTTTATTGCCATCGGTTGTGTTATAGGGCTGACTTTAAATGGATATTTCAGCTAAAAATTTAAATTTTGTCATCATTTAATAACCCTTGTGTCATTCCAAATGAGATTTAGCAGAATGCCCAAGCTGCTATTTGTCCATAGCGTTAGAATGGTTGCGGACTAGATATGTTGTTTATTTGTATGGAAAAATGAGCTTGAACATTCTGCTAAATATCTGCTTTTGTTTTCCAAGCAAGGAGAAAGTCATACAGGTTTGGAATGATATGAAGGTGAATAAATGATGACAGAATTGTATTTTTTTTGGTGAACTGTCCAATTTAATGATGCTTTACAGGTTCATATAAGCGTAATACGCAAAGGTTTTGACATACAATGTGTTATTTCAGATTCCTAGGCTATTTTGGAGACTCTGAAGGAATTTTTAGTTATAACGT
>NW_015515480.1:0-456 GCF_001515645.1 Sinocyclocheilus grahami | reverse complement strand
AAAAGGTTGAAAGGATATTGCAGCATTTCCATTGAATAATACATACATAAGTCTGTTTCTCACATAAAGCTATTGAAGTGCTTAGAAGACTTGGAATATATCCATATACAGGCTTGTTTTATGATACTTTAATTGGCTTTTTTTGTCCTTGATCTGTCTAGTCCCTATTTACTTCCATTATATGGAAAAGTGCAGTTTTATCATTCTACATCTTTTGTGTTTCACTGAAAGCCAAGTGGGTTTGGAACAACGTGAGTGTGAGTGTCCTTGTTTGTGTCTTCCATTGTCGAGAAAAACAGATTCCTTCTCAAAGCGACATGATTGTATTGTATTGACGGCATTGTCAGATACAGTCATTGTTTTCAAGGTCATGTACAAGCATGTTCGCTCTATCCAACATTGTATTATAAATGTTAAGACAATTAGATGGAGCCTGTGTAATTAATTAATTATCTA
>NW_015515479.1:4712-5323 GCF_001515645.1 Sinocyclocheilus grahami | reverse complement strand
CCAACACACATTTCAGTTCAAACAACTTGTAAAAGTGCATGTCGCCATTCATCTGGTGATGAAAGCAGTAGTCTGGTGTGATGTGATGTAAGACTGCTGTTATCTGGACACCATCTGTCCAATCCTGTTACATAAAACGATGAGGGAAAAATATTTAACTGTTTTTGAACCATTTAGTCCATTACAATGTGCAATGCTGCTTCTCGTCTGAGTCATATTTAATCATTGCTGTCCCAATATCTCTTTATTAGGAGGTACAGTGCGCATGTATTCAGTGCTTGACCATTGTGCTGCGCTCGAATGGACCGATGGAATAGAGTGCAAAAGCAAATCAGCCACATGGTTTGAGTGCTCTTAGAGAGGTCACAGTGTATCCCAAGGAAGTACTTGGAAAGCCCATTTAAGAGACAATGCATTTTCCTTCTGTAAATCTTTTCCCTTAGGAACATATAATGTTTCCTTCTCTGTTATTCAAGGTCTTGAAATGACTTGCAGTCAGTGTGGTGCAAAGTCCTTTATTAGGGTAAATGTAAGGGTGTTATAAACGGATCAGGGAATATAAATGGCTTAAAACGCCTGGATTCAAAGACTAGCCGTTTCCCCACTTTGCA
>NW_015515479.1:3102-4261 GCF_001515645.1 Sinocyclocheilus grahami | reverse complement strand
AATGCATCAAAACCATACGATATTTGAGGAACAAAGTGAAGCTTAAGGATTTAATCCGTTGAAATGATCCCGCTCTGTTAACAGTCACACTTCATTTAAAACATAAATCCAAACATTTCACAAACAGACCTGACATAATGCTTCTTCAGGCGGTAATTTTTGAATATGTCTGTGATTTAAGCATTACAGCTGGAGATGGTGATTGCTTTTGATTCTGTTCCTCACATAAATCAGCGTTTGGTCTCAAGAATACTTGGGATATTTGTATTGTTTTAATAAATTGTGACTTTAGTTGTATCTGCCTGTTATATCCTTATATTGCTTTATATTGAGAAATGCTTAGGTTTAGGGGTAGGGGTCAGGTTAGGTGCTCAGAAATGTGTAAATAGTGAAAAGTAAATCAAATCATTGTGGCTGTTTAAATTGAAAACCATAACCCAACATATAGGTATGTCATAAATAGTGATGCCAAGGGGTCCATATGTGACAAATTGGGAATGAAAATGTGTTGGAAATGTTAAGAAACGGAAAAGGAGGACAGGACTCGATTTGATCCATCTGTGATTGTGAAAAAGAGAAGTTGTTTTCAAAAGCGGGCATGTTTTTATATTTTAATGAAAAATCACAAAAACAAACCTTTTTTTTTCTCTTCCTTGCAGTAATGAGCACTAATGATTTGTTCACCAGGAATGCATACCGTATCAAGAAAGTTAGCAGGGTTCATTAGATTTTTATGTTTCTTATGTAATTAAAATATAAAAATAATAATTTATTCATTTATTTGATATTTTTCTTAAATTTTCTATATTTTATATTCTATATTTGTATATAATTTACATTTATATATTTTATAATTAATTCATTTTAAAATTCTCTAAAAAAAAATTTATTTTAATAATCTTCACTGCATGTCTTAATGTAATATATCCCCGTTTTAGTACTCTTTTAATAAATTTGCTAGAAAATACTCAAGTCTGTGATAAAAAAAAATCAAAAAGGTAATTGTGACTTTTAATATCACAATTCATACTTTTTTCCAGAAATTCTGAGAAAAATCACTGACTTGCGAGATATAAAATCGGAATTGTGAGATAAACTCACAATTCTGAGAACGAAGTCAGAATTGCGAGATATAAAAGAAGAATTCTGATATATTTTC
>NW_015515479.1:0-1292 GCF_001515645.1 Sinocyclocheilus grahami | reverse complement strand
AATGGCAGCGTGCCAGAGATCAATGCTGACTCCGATGACTTAAACGCAGGAGTCGCAGGTGCGCCTGCATGTGTCGTTTCCATTAATGCTCAGCAGGGACCTTCACACTTTTCTACCACATCCTAAACAACCTGCTCTTGACCTTTAGGTATTTTTTTGTTACCCCCAATCCAATTTTAGATCAACAATGCACTGGCGTTGTTTTCGCAGATCATGCTCTCTTTGTATGTTATTTGACCACCTGATGTCCAAACTGTAGGCCAGTTATTAGCAGCATTAGTTCAAGAGGTTAACTGTCTGTTATCGCTTAAAACAGCAACAGAACTGGCAGCATGTGCTGTTAGTTTGTTAATGGGAATTAAATATCAACCACTGAACAGGATGTTTATTCCTCTGTGCAGAGTGGCACGGAGAAGTGTAATTCTCTATAAGCATTAAAAAAGTAGTAAATAAAAATAAAAATAAATTAAAGCCAAATATTTATAATAAATTTGATCCTAAATTGTATCAGATAATATATTAATACATATTACATATATTAAGCAATACATATAATATACGTTTTTAATGGTCACATATGTTCATCACGCATATTCTTTGTGAAGTAGACAATCACAGAATGCATTGCAGTGAGCTCTGTAAAAATATTAAATATTAAGTACTAAATTAAAGAAATTAATAAAATAGAAATAAAAAAGCTTAATATTTATATTTATATATATATTTTATTAAATATATTAAGTAATACATTTTACAAAAAATAAAATGAAGAGGTTTTATTTTTTTAATAGTTACACGTTCATCACACATATCCTTTATGAGTAGACTATCACAGAATGCATTGCGATGAGCTCTGTAAAAATATTAGATATTAAGTAATAAATGAAATAAATTTAAAAAATCAAGCAATTTTAAAATAATCAAAAGAGCTGCATTAAATGTAGGAATTGTTTCTTGCCGTCCTTCGTCTCTTTTTATACTTGGGCTTTGTTTGGAATAGCATGCTTACTAAAAAAAGAAAAGTGGGTACTACATCCCACAATGCACTGGCCTCAACGTGACAAATGAAACATAAGTAATATCCACCAAGATTTTTGCACATCTTTTTTATTTTTTATATATTTTATCAAGACTGCAAGAGACTGAAATGCAATGAAAATGACATTCTCAATTTTAAAATGAGAAGTTCATGCAAATAAACATAAGCATGAATTAAACATGCATATGTTTAATTCGGTGCATATGCATAGGAATTAATTAGGTCATATAGTATCGAGGTCATGTGGCAACAA
>NW_015515478.1:4429-5323 GCF_001515645.1 Sinocyclocheilus grahami | reverse complement strand
CACACACACAACACAGGCTCTGAGGGCCCAATAAAGTGACAGCTCTGCCTTATCAGGTCTTTTCTCCACAGAGTTTAAGTCACCCAGGCAGCCTGTCAATCAAAATGCCAGAGAGATGACAGCTTCTCCCATTCGCTATCGTGTTGCCGCGGCGACAGGGTGACCTTTCATTGCCTCAGCAGCTGCCAGGCATATTACTCTCATCACATCAAGAGTGAGAGAAGAGGGGGAAAAAAGAGATGAAGGGGAAGAATGAAGGAGAGAGGGAAATAATAAAAACAGCAATGCTCCCATAGGGGAAATACTTCTGTGCTGGTCTCAGGTAGTTTCAAAAGCCAAGCTGCCTACATAGACAGCATTTTTGAGGCCTATAATGTCCAACAATGCTTTCTAGGAAGGCAGACTAGGTTTTGAGACACAGCCAGAAATGCATGTCAGAATGACTTGATTCTTTATAGTACAACTAACCAAGATGTTAACACCAGTTTAAAGATGAATCATTTATTTGAACAAGCTCTTTTGAAAGATTCAGTCAAACTGAACAACCAAATGCGAAATTTGGTTGGAGAAAACCACTGGAAACAAACAGAATCGCTGTAGTGAACTGATTCCCTAAAATGATTCAGATTTGTAACAACTGCTTGTAGGTCAGTGTGATTCTCTTCAATCATGAAATCTGAAACTAAGCATTTGAAATCCAAAACTAAGGTCTATAATTTCTGAAACTAGGCTAAGAAAGTGGAAAATGAAAAGCATGTGCATGACGGCACAATGTATAAAACATGCAAACATTCTGAAGACGTAAACTTGAAGTGATGATAATGTAAATGAGTGTGTGTTTCTGTGGATGGGCAGGTGAAAGTGTGTAATTTTTCTGAGATCCACACACACACA
>NW_015515478.1:0-587 GCF_001515645.1 Sinocyclocheilus grahami | reverse complement strand
TTTTTTTAAAGAGGAAATTAAACTAAGAGTATTAGTACTATTTTATTTTTATTTGTCAGTTTTATTAATCAATGCAAATAACGTTTTGTGGCTCTATTGGAAATATGTACACACAGGGTGGTTCCTATCCAAGCTACCACCCGGACAGAAAGCATGACCATTAGAAGCAGACCACCCATCTTGATTAAACCAGCCTAACATGGCTTCCATCAACAGCAAAGCAATGAACTGTTCATAGATTTGGGGTAGAATAAAAGCAGCCCATAATCACTAAAATTATCTCTGCATGCTTCTCTGTGAGCGTTTTCCAGCCCGCAACTAAAACAACAAAAACATTCTGATGCAAGTAAACCAAAACACAGTGCAGTGCACAACCCATGAGAATATCTTATTTTCCCTGTTTGCTTATATACTTGTTCAAAGGAGGGCGGATTGTTCTAGTCCTCTCTTTCGCACAGAGTCTGTCTGTCTTTAGCCCACACATGTCAGAAGGGAGTAAATCAGTGGCCTTCTGGTCAACAGGGCTGAAACTTCGGCTCTAGAGTTACTCTGCTTTTAGAACAATGCTTGGATGCCTGCCGTCGGTT
>NW_015515477.1:5088-5324 GCF_001515645.1 Sinocyclocheilus grahami | reverse complement strand
CGGCATGCACCAAATGAATTCAGTCTGGAGAATGTTTATTGCTGAGCTCTGGTCCAAAGCAAGTTGGGTTCACTTTGGATTTTTTGACTTTCTTATTGAATATGGTTATTTATACAGCACGGGCTAATCTGTCTTCCTAGTCCTGTGTAGTTTTTAAAGTTGAGCAAATTTTGTGACTTATCTAATCAGAGTGAAAATGGAGCCGTGTACACTCTTAAAAATAAAGGTGCTTCAAA
>NW_015515477.1:0-724 GCF_001515645.1 Sinocyclocheilus grahami | reverse complement strand
AGGGGAACTTCACCCAAAAATAATTTTCCTCCTACCTTATTTCCTTCCTGAGATTTTGCACGTCAGTTAAGAAAGATAAGTTAAATTTCCTTTGAGCACACTTTTTTGGCTTTTATCAGCAGTTTGCCAGCATGAGAATGTCCAAATGTAATGGAAATTTCTACAAATTTAGAAAGTTTTCTATCCAATGATACCTATTTGACTCTCCTTGCTATAGTTTTGGAGTTATGAGTCTTTACTTTTGTGCATGTCACTCAGAAAAAGAAAAAGAAAACTCTAAAAATGCCTTCAGGGCCATCTTTTTGTGTAAAATGGCAATGGAGTAAATATAACACATGACCAGTCTCAGTTTAAGCGTTTGTGACATTTTGTCTATTTGGGCGAGAATGTGCTTTCCTGATCTTGTTGTTTTACTCCTTCAGCACATTGCGTAGTTTATAATGTTACAAAGTTACCGGTACAAACAACACATTTTCACTCCAAACTCGTCACGTGACGCTTGGTCCAGGACCCTTTAGCGTCGCTTTTCGACGTGCAGGGTCCTCCATTGCTTTAAATAAGAATGCCTTGGCGTCAATATGCAGACGCGAAAGGCATTGGGACTTTTATCGTCATGATTCAATTATATATTGGGTAATAATTTTGCCATTATTGCGCATATATGTTGGGGTGTGATTTGTCAATGTAAACAGTCACAACTATTTTATTTACATTACACTATTTA
>NW_015515476.1:5053-5325 GCF_001515645.1 Sinocyclocheilus grahami | reverse complement strand
AGCAGGGGTCACTGTTCCACTGATGTGTCTTTAAAAATGGCTGAATCGATGTTGTTCTGAAATCTTATTGGCAAACATCATTCTGTCATAGAGTACAGTTTTGCTATCTCTCTATGCACCCTGGTTCAGATGTGCATGAAAAACAAACTCTCTGTTCTGTCCATTGTCAACATTGAGAGCACACCTGCACCTTAGACAAACAGAAACGGCTGTCTGCATGGATGCTCGCTACATAACCAAGAGCTGAGTCACTCTATCAACAAGCCATCAGA
>NW_015515476.1:0-587 GCF_001515645.1 Sinocyclocheilus grahami | reverse complement strand
ACACACACACACACACACCCCTCCAATCTATTCCATGCATCCTGTTGGCTTTTTTGAATGTCTGAACTTTCTAGTTCCACTTTTATTGCAGTTTGACTTTGTAAACTGGTTTATATGTGGACTTTGAACTGTTGCAAATAAACCCGCACTCAAATCCTGACTTTGATTCAGTTATTGTTGTATACTGATTAGATAAGAACTAATTCAATAACTTAATTCTCTCACCTAATCACATTTCCATCACTCCAAAGAGGAAACCTCGCAGACATACCACAGTTAATTACCAAGCATAACATGGAGGCTCTCTATGGGCGTTTGCATAGCAGAAGTGGATGCAGTCATGTACGGTCTGCTTTTGTGGACTTGATATGAAGAAGCAGGGTGATGTGACAGCAACAGGGCCGTGTGTTGCCCCAGGCTCTGGAGACTGGAGCTAGGCCAAATGTTCACATTCCTCCCACTGTTTCCCTGCTGTTCAAGCCTCTGCTGTCCGGTGGAAACAGCCTGGGCACTGATCTGAGATCAGTTTGATGTGGTACAACAGGGAACAGCGGCCAAAGAGCAGTACAGCGAGAGAGAGAGAGAGA
>NW_015515475.1:4334-5325 GCF_001515645.1 Sinocyclocheilus grahami | reverse complement strand
CCAATAATAAACCTCAAATGAACAATGTGGTCACGCTAAACAGCATGCACAGATTTACAAACATTATAGGACGTACAGTACAACTGTAATGAAGAGGGCAGTTTACAATAGTAAGCTAAAAATACAGATGAAAAATGAAGAGCAGTGACGACTCACACCATCCATTCATGGATTGAGCTATGAATGACTAATGCTTTCTCCCTGTATGGGAAGAAGGGAGGAGACGGAGACATCAAGAGAAAAGTTGAGAAGGAAGTCAGGTTGGACGGGAAGGGAGTTCTGAGGATTCCTGTTAGCTTTAGGATACGCTGTATGGCAAACACACACACATACATTTGATTGTGTTTTGTTTTACATTAAATTTGCATTCTACAGCATGGGTTGCTGTTGAAACAAATTCCATGTTAATGCTTGAAATTAAACAGTAACATCTCTTGAATTTGCTTAACAAATTTTATCTGTGTATGTGTTGCGGAATATTTTCTCTGTATGTGTCCTTGTGAATATTTTAGTTTTTTTTCTTCCTTTGCTTTTCTCATTTTCTTATTCTCCTCTTGTCTATCGTTACTCCTCTGCTTTCTTTCTCCCTCTCTTTCACTATTTGTCTCTTACCCTGCCTCAGTCTCTGACTTCTTTTCTCTCCATTAAGTCAAACACTGATATTTTCGTCAATAGAGGCCTAGGGGGGCATGATAATTTTCTTTCTTTTATATATCCTGTCCTGCCTTTCCCTTGAACCCCTTCTCACTTTCTCATCTATCATTCCCCATGTTGTTGCGTGCTCGCGCATATTGTATATGTACACAGGGGATCGTGATCTATGCACACGTCACCCAAGATCACTTCAGTGAAGAATAGAGATTTGCCTTGGCCATGTTGTGCAGAGTATTGTGCCTTTGCACCCTGATGGAACTCAGTGAGTGCTGCGTTAGTACCTGTATTCTCTTCTCCTTCCCATCCACTTCCTGCTATGCATTCAGCGCCACATCTG
>NW_015515475.1:1914-2502 GCF_001515645.1 Sinocyclocheilus grahami | reverse complement strand
GTCCCCCCAGGTAGGTTTTTGTCATGAGGTCAGGTTGGTTTTTCCACTGGTTATATATTAAACTCATCAAAGTGGGCTGTTCTTGCTAATGCATGGAGAATCCTCATCAATGCTCCACTGATGTTTTTTGCCTTCATAGACTGTTTCAACGAAACACATAAAAACACACATACACACTCACCCAGAGTACACTTTGATTGGTTCTTCTGAACAGTAATGATAGGAAACTAATTAATACAGCACAGTGTCTGAATCATTCATGAGCAACAAAAGTGCTAATCTGCTTAGAAAGAGTGAGAGGAAGTAGGGATGCACTGAATGTTCGGCAACCAAAGTTATTCGGCCGAAAATGGCAAAAAAGTTATTTCGGTGGCCTTAAACAATTAGTAAATAAACTGCATAACGTTATGTCTTCTAGTTCACACACAAATTGCATGTATTCTGACAGCGCTGCACAAACTTGTGACGCTATCTGCTTGTTTACCAGGGTTCAAAGTCCAAAGCGCAAGGAAAATCTGCTCTGAAACAGTGTTACTGGTCAGTTACTCAGTCACATTTTTATGCAGTTTTACAAGGCATGTGACAATG
>NW_015515475.1:0-316 GCF_001515645.1 Sinocyclocheilus grahami | reverse complement strand
CAGTTCATTCTGCTTTTTATTCAGCTTAGCTGCAGATATAGCCTGACACGTCTGAAGTTCTATGAGCGCGAGATCACTTCTTTTTCAGTGCGAAAACTTCATCTCATTTTCATAAAATAAAATCCAGCTGCTGAGGTTAAGCTGCCAATGTCCTCTAGAAATTATTATGAGCTCCACCTTGGTCAGTCGTCCACCGGCCTATGCCTCAGGACTTCATTCCTCCGTCTTCGCCTTGTCCCTCCGTCCTTTTGGCTCTGTTGGACTCCTCCCTCCCTCCGGCTCCACCTTGGTCCTCTGTTGCTCCGGGTCCACCGCA
>NW_015515474.1:4286-5325 GCF_001515645.1 Sinocyclocheilus grahami | reverse complement strand
TTTTTTTTCTGAGTTTATGCCTTGCAAATTTAAGTTTATATCCCACAATTCAGAGTTTTTCATCTCATAGTTTAGACTTTTTCTCGCAATTGTTTTCCTCCCCCCTCAGAATTGCAAAAAAAGTCCAAATTATGAGATGAGAAAGTCACAATATTCTTTTTCTTTTTTTATTATTATCCCATTGGCATCCATAGTTTGGAAGAATAGATGGATGGATGGATGGATGGATGAAATGGTGATGCTTGACCAATACATCATTTTTATTTACTTAGCAGGAGCTTTTATCCTAAATGAATTACAAAGGGGCATAATACAGGCCTAAATGTTTAAATGAGGGGGAAAATTTACTCTTTGGTCCAATACGGTAGACCAGAATAGTACAATGCAAATAGCTCTAATTGTACCATTCACCTCCATTTACCTTCACCACAAAATTGTTCCAAGTTTAATCTATAGCCAGGACCTCCGTAGAGGTCAAGATGGGGTGACTTGGCATCTTTTTGGCATCCATTACATATTCTCAAGCTCAGCTGTGTTAAATTGAAGGAGTTTATATATGAGTGTGATGTATGTGTCTGTATACTGTGTGTCTGCACAAAGAGTTCCAGCTGTCAGACATGAGGCTCACCATGTTTGTCCTGCAAGATCTTCAGTACATGCTGAGGGAAGCTGTCATCAGGTGCTGTTGGAAGTAGAGGGGCACAGCTCAGTTTTCCCCTGTTAAGCTCTCCTGCACGGCAGTCTGGGAATGTCGTGTCAGTGTTAATATTTGCAGTACCTGTTCTGAGGAGCTGAGAGACTCTCACCTTCTCTCTCATTCTCACACCTCTCTCACCTCATTCAAGTGAACTGTTTGTTATCACAAGCTTTAGGATGTGAACAACTATACAGAGAAAACCAGAGCACTTTTTTACTCCTGTGAATAGTTCTCAGGGTAGATTTATTACATATATAATAAGATACAGTTCATTAAATACATGTTGATGTTTTGTGATAATATGGCCTAATAGTACAGGACATGTTTTCAGATTATATGGGA
>NW_015515474.1:2073-2754 GCF_001515645.1 Sinocyclocheilus grahami | reverse complement strand
CCACCACTGCCTGAGGCCGGAGCGATGCTGAGGAGCAGCTGTGAGACCAGTGGATGGAGGAGGGAATGTTTAAGGGGAACCGGCAGAATAATCAGAAGTCTTATGATTTTAGAGTCGAGACACTGATCTACTGACACTGGAATCAGTAGAGAATATGTTAATGTGTCCGTTTTTGTGTCAGTTGCTTTTCAAGCTGTATAAAGCTTAACTTTCACACAGTGAAATCTTCAATAGCTGTGATTAGTTTGGTTTTGGTGAATATTGATTACATGCATCATCTGAGCTTCTTATGTCTCTTAATATGCAGTACAGAAATTTCACATTTAGCATAACTCAAACCACAGTTTTAGGGGCAATACACTCTCATTATTACACAAGCTTGACATGAGTCTTGTCCTGTGTCCAGTTCAGGCACAGATTCAACCTTCAGTGCTTGACATTTGTAGAGCAGAGTATTTGTCTCTTTGTGAAATACATTTAGTAAAGATGAATTCTATCTACATTTTGTCCTGAATCACCCCAAACAAGTTTAAGTTTGAGTAGCACTTTATAGGATGACCTCATAAGTTTGGAAGGTCTTTCGTTTGATTCTCAAAGTTAATGACATCCTGGCTTTCATTCCTTCTGAGATAAAAACGATGTATTGATAAGCTGGGAGATAATATTTTAATCAGACAAACC
>NW_015515474.1:0-1631 GCF_001515645.1 Sinocyclocheilus grahami | reverse complement strand
TACTGCAATGGCATTAGATCTACTGTCATTAATTTGGCCAGGCCCATGGAAAAATATGAGAAGCCTCTCAAAAGCCAAAATAGTTAACCTTATTAAGGCATCCATTTATTTAGAGCGTCTGTTTATTTATTTATTTATTTATAGGCCCAGAGTGGAATTTTCTGCTTTGTGAATAAATATAGGCAATAAAAATATTTTCAGAACTGAGGTTTATGCTGAAAAACTCTTTATGATGCAAAGAGGAAAAAATTATGGTCATCTGTGCATAGATAAATATCGTTTTAATGAAATGGATATGTGTATTTGAGGACCTGGCCACTACAAATTGCTCTGATGTGCTATAATTTGCATGCAAATAACTTTGAGTGCTCACATTCGTTATTTTTTGTGTATAGGCCTACTGATGAACTATAGTTTCTCAATCACTTTCTCTGTTTTAAAATGTTTTCCTTTCAGTTGCATTATACTACACTGTACTACAGCTCCAACGTGGGCATTTGTGTGTATATAGTGTTTTTTCCTCCCGCTCACTCTGTTAATCTCTATAAACTCTCCTTTTAAACACAACACATAGGAGATTAGAGTGATCATGGCTAAGTATCCGGTCAGAGAAACATGTTACGGGGAAAGATGTTGACGACCACTGATCAACTAATATTCTCATGTCCATCTGGACTCGTGTTTTCTGAAATTGATCTCTGTTTGCTTCTTTTGGTGTTTGACTGCACTGTACCATACTAATCCTCACAAGAAAAACACATTTGTTTTGCATAAACAAGTACTTTATTATGTCACATAATAAAGGAAGTCTGTTTTAATTTATAAACAGTACTTCATGCATATACAGTGTGGTCTAAATGTTTAGGATTCAACATGTTGAATAAACTTGAAAATGAACAGATGATTTTATTATCATAAACATATCAAAACAAATAAACACAAAGTGAACAAGAAAAAAAGTTGCACTATTTCTAAGTCACTAATCAAAGTAAATTTGCTACATTAATCATGTAAACTCCTTTGACGGTCAGATGTTCTTGTTTCCACTGAAGACGGAAGATGCTCTTATTATCAAATCACATGATCATCTCAAACTGTTACTTAAACCGCAATGGGAGACAGTAACAAAGTGTAGTCTCTTTGCAAAGTGCGTTAGTATGTGTGCTTGTGGTATAGCTTGCAGTAAACTGCAAGATATTTGAGCAAAATATTTTGATTTTAATATGCAATTTAATTAAGTTTCAGCTACTTAGTATTTAAGTGGATTTATTGTTTAATTTAATATTAAGAAATAATCTTTGTGTGGACTCAAATTGAATAAGTTTGAACAAGTATATTTTTAAACCTAAAAGGTAACCTTTCAAGGTAATTGGTTTCCTGAAATGGTTTGAGTTACTTTAACTTACAGTGTAATATTGTGACGCTGCTCATATAATTTGTAATGAAAAAAAAATCTAAAAGGCAAAATCATTTTCACTGGTCTCAGATTTTTATACCCTACTGTTCTTTGTTGGGAAAAGTAAAAATAAGAATAATGCTATTTTTATGTCCTGTTTTAAACAGCCCTCATTTTACTTACATTGCCATGTCATTATCATGTAGTTCATTAGTTATTAGCATCAGCTCAGCGA
>NW_015515473.1:3599-5325 GCF_001515645.1 Sinocyclocheilus grahami | reverse complement strand
AAAATAAAAGTTGCTATTAAAGAGATTCAAGATTATCTGGTTTAACCCCAGGTTTTAAGAAGTTACTCTGAGCAAGAGTAGAAAATTTTCACTATTTTAGACAAGTTAAGCAAGGATTGTTTAAGCAGCTCTTTCAAAGTTGTTTATGAAGTACACTTTGAGTAGGGAGAATGTAGTGTGTGGCCATTGATAGTTGGGTGTTATCCTCCGTACCAGCAGCAGAAATGAAAGAGAATATCAAATGAGATTCTGCCTTTGCTGAAGCGGCACAAGGTTTAAGGTGGGATGTTAATTGGTCTGGTATAAATGATGCACACAATGCTGAAACATGAAAGTCAGTGAGAGAGCATACAATATTCAGGAGCTGCAGAAAGTGGTGTGTGTGTGTGTGTGTGTGTGTGTGTAATGAATGTATTAGTATGTTTAAGAGAACTTTGGATGCAGTGTAGAGAGGTAGAGAGAGACAGACACGAAGAAAGAGAGATAAAGAGAGAATGATGAAAATGGGAATGCGTTTAGTAAATGGACTCGAAGTCAGGTTGTAATTTATAGTCTCACACAGAATCTGCACCTTCTGAATTCCGAAGAGAAATTTGGAGATTTCCATAGAATTTACACTCGTATCATTCATAGAATTATCATGTTCTTTAAACATTGAGGTAAAAAAAAAAATTTTATAAATTTTTTTTTATCAACATTATATTAAAATTGCTCCAGTTTCTTAATGCATGTGCATGTTATTCCAAAGAGAGAAAAAATGCTTGCCTTTGTAATATTCCAATACCTGGTTCCATTCTGCTCTGTAATGCCCACTTTTCAAGATTGAGTCCATTTCTAATGGATAAAATCTAGCTCTGCCTATATTTTTCTCAGAAATATCAGGTTACAGAAGTAAAATGGGAACACTGTTTCATGTTGATTTCGAAGTTGTTGAGGCTGCAAATTAGGGGATTTGGGGATTTTGACCCACCTAAACAAGGCTCGAACCCTTGAATATGTGTCAACAGGGGTTTCATGTAGTTCAGATGCCACAAAAGTTGATAAAACAAAAACACTTTTATCACTTTATTATAGATTATAGTTTATTTTTAGAGTATAGCTCACAAATGTTTCACAAAATCTTTAGTCTTTGTTTAGAAAAATCTTTAACATTGGCCTGAAATGGAAATGAACCACATCTATTTTCTAAATGCAGATTATTGATAAATGATTCAACGATTTATCCATGTACTGTATTTGATTAATTTTTTTTTTCCTTCTAATTTTTACCTTTCTACATTTTTTTCTTTTCGATAATTTGTTCTATTCGGACATACAATACAATATGAAAGAAAAGATATGTCGCTTCTGTTACATCGTGACTTCATCAGTACTGAGAGCATGCAGATTCAAAACTGCAGAGACAGCAAATTAGCTTCTTTTTTTTTTCACGATATCATCTCATACTTGCCTCAGAGGCTCTGTACTTTTACTGTACATCTTCACATAACTGAGTCCTCAGCCAGGCGCTCATCTGTGATCTGTCGCGTTTTATTAGCTGTAATTGCGGTTAGCGTTGGTTGGTTGTGTCCATCGTGTATTTCCTGATGTGCATTCAGAAGGTCAGCATCGTGGAAAGGAAATTACATGCTCTAGAGTTCTGTCACTAACGCACCGTGCTTCAGTTGCTGGATGAGTTTGGACACACAGACTCTCTCTCACACACACACACACACACACACACACA
>NW_015515473.1:1862-2559 GCF_001515645.1 Sinocyclocheilus grahami | reverse complement strand
CAGTGTTCCTTTAGGGACTTGATTTAGACAGTGAGAGACAGAGGGGGTGAAAGAGTGGGAGAGCAAGGCTGATTTTGACAGTGTGAGGCAGATTGCAAAAGATAGAGTGAGAACGGCTTGAATGAGGAGCGGGAAATGATTTTAGACAGCGAGAGACAAAGTGGGAGAGAGTGAGAAAAGGAGAGAGAGATGAATGAGAAGAATGAGGTGCACTGAGACGGTGACAGACGAAGGGATAGAGAGCGAGCTGAATGAGAAAGCAGGGGATAGACTGAGCGAGTGGGAGAGAGACAGAATGATACGGCTGGTGTAAAAGCTTCTCTCCGCTCAGACAGATCCTCTTCACACCGTCTGCAGTGTGGGCCCTGGAGGGGAGACATAGCACAACTCTCACTCTCTGTGACGGCAGTATGTAAAGACAGATTTAGCAGGGGAGGCTGCACAGGAAGTCCACATCTGAGACCAGTCTTAAGACACAAGAGCCTAGTTTTGGACCTGATACATGTAGATCCTCAAGTGGGGAGAAATTGGTAACAATGTTCTCTCTAATTTTTATTCTAATTTTGAACTTGGAATCACTTTCGGCAACATAAACGGTATAATGGGGTCCAAAAGTCTGAGACCAGTTTGAAAGTGTAGAATTTAAAACTTTAACGAAACAAAGGTTTACATTTTGTAAAAACAGAAACAATTTGAT
>NW_015515473.1:0-270 GCF_001515645.1 Sinocyclocheilus grahami | reverse complement strand
TTTTTTTGTCTTCTGCTAACACAAAAGTATGTATGTATGTATGTATTTATTTATTTATGAATGAATGAAATGTATTGTATGGCCAAACTTTATTCAAAATATTTTATTTTGTGTTCTGTAGAAAAAAAGAAACTCAGTACAGATTGCAGATACACAAATATAAATCTGGAAAAACATGAAAGTGACAGAATTGAAATGACAAAATTAAAATGTTTAGGTGAACTATCCCTTTAAGAGACATTGGCCTTGTTATTGTATGACTATTAATAT
>NW_015515472.1:4857-5327 GCF_001515645.1 Sinocyclocheilus grahami | reverse complement strand
TTATTGGAAGCATTTGGCTGTGCTGCAAAGAAAAATCACAATTAGGTGAGGGTTTCACCTTCAACTATCCCCAAGATACACAAACCGCCTGACTGACAAATCTGCGGTGCCTACGTAGCATGATTATGGCTCATTCCCCTCATCTGAATCCAGAAATTCTGGCTGAAGCAGAAAATCAAAGCTTCCTTCTGTCTTTATAAGAATGTGATCAGACTCGTCATGACAAAAGGAAACTTTTCTGTCAATGTGTGATAAATTTAGACGGTGTCTGTAGATCATATTGTGTGGAAGCAAGCCTCCTAAATGAACTGAACGCTTTGATTTTTAATGTACACTTTGAAATCCCACATATTGTTTTAACAGTTGCTTTCCACAGAAATGAGAGGGACGGAGAGCTTTATATGGCATTACATCAGTTATGATGCTTTAAACAAAAGTGCCATACATGACGTGTTGTCTGAGAATCTGTC
>NW_015515472.1:3478-4035 GCF_001515645.1 Sinocyclocheilus grahami | reverse complement strand
TTTTTTTTTAAGTCTAAGAGCTAGAGTTTCCAGTCCACAGTTACCTTAGAACTACCAATATGCATCATGAAAATCCAACTACAGTGGACACAATCAAAATAAAAAGACTACTTCATACAAAATTACACTTGCTGTACAAGACTTTCTGCTTTAGCGCCGGTAAAAAAGATAATAAAACCTATTTAAGCTTAAATGCCTGTCGCGGACGCTGAGGTTCAATGTCCAGCTCGGGCAGGAGATAGTACTGGGGATACAGACATTTACACTCAGTTTGAAGCTTGACATTCAGAAGATTATTATTCTTATTATGCTGCTTATGTTCTTCCTTGGAGTTTGAGCTACCATTGGGATTGAATTCGCTATGAAATCCTGACTGAAAGAGAGAGAGTAAGTCTCTACATGGACTCACAAGTTCTCACCACCTTTTGAGGAGCAAAGCGTACAAAGGAGGAAACAAAACATCACTGAGGAAAAATACGAAATTATTGACACTTGACATCCATGCTTTTGGTCATGACAAAACAATTATCACACACACACACACACACACACACACA
>NW_015515472.1:1257-2910 GCF_001515645.1 Sinocyclocheilus grahami | reverse complement strand
GGTAGCTCAGTTTTTGTCACAGGTGTGAACCCTTGCCGAGTCCCCCGCGTAGACAGGGCTGTAAAACATTTTGATGGCTTCGAAAAAAAAGCCAATTCACAGTAACCAGGGCCAGCAGCTGCAGCGCCATAAATTCACTCTCCTCCACTTTGAAAAAGGTTTAGGGTTAAGACGAATTGCGGCCATGTGTCAACACGCTGAGCATGTTGCTCTCTCTCTACGTTATGTGTGTGAACGATTTAGTTTTTGGTCTGGTGCTGTCGGAACGCAGACGCTCGGGCGACGCAGCAGGCTGACGGTGCTGGGTATGGGTCTACAGGGCCCCCGCACGGCCTGGGACAGAGCGACAGGGCCGTCACAGTGCTACAAGTACTCCAGGTCCAGAGCGTGGTGCAGGGCCATGAGGTCAGAGTGACTAGAGATCCTCCAGAAAGGCATGTTGTGCTGGAAAGACACAGGGAAAGAGAGAGAGTGTTTGAGGATGAAACAGAAAATAAAGAAACACAAAACCTGCACAATCACGCCCATGAGTGCCGTCTGAACAGCCTCGATGGCCCATAACATCACACGAGACTTGAGAAGAGGAAGGACTTACAAACTACAACCACTTAAGCAGCACCATACCATTGAGATCACTCAGTAAATATCATAAAAAAAAAACATTTTGACAGCTAAATGACATGAAAATAAAGGGGGAAAAAAATCTAGTTTAAAACAAATGTACTTTTTGTGTTCATGTTGGTTTTATGTGTTAAAAAAACGTTTAGACCATTTTCAATTTAATGACGAAATGTCATATGGTGTAACCAATTAAAACAATTTTTTTATTACACCTTGAATACATGTGTACACGTGCATCATAATCCTTTTGAATGATTTCAAAAAGGTTTTTAAATATGTTTTCGAGGTAAACTTTTTTTTAAATAATAATAACAATAATAAATACCATGAATTATTCATTCACAACATATGATTTCATTTTTGGGGAGTCACACCACATGATATTATTGTACAACTTGCCTGGTCATAAAAAGATTTTAAGAAACTTATGGACCTTGACACATTGTCATGAGGTTCTTCGAATTTCGAAAAAATTTACACTTAAGACTGGTTTTGTGGTCCAGGGTCACGTATTTAGAATTTTTTAATATTGTTGGAAAAATATAATAAAACATATTTCAAATATAAAAAACAACAAAGGCCCCATTACAAAACACAGCAAAATGTTTTACTACACCTGGGAAATAACTATTAAATACACTATACATATACAGCACCTTTGCACAAACTTATCCGAACACAACTTTGCAAATGAGGCATTGTTTCTGGGAGAGGCCACAGGGAAATATGATTCTGCCAGAATGAAAGAAGCTTGTCAGCTCAGAGTCGTCCACACACAAACCATTACTGAGTCTTCTCAAAGGTATAGCCTCTCTCAGGCATATGTTCCGCTTAGAGAAGCTTGCACTGACCCTTAAAAGACTCTTTTCTTTTGTTTTGTAAATTGTCTTTGCTTTTAACTTTAAAAGCCAGAGATGGTATCTCCTTTTGCTTCGGTCGAGTTATTAACTAGAGGGAATTGTTTCTGGGATACGATGGAAAAAACTAAAGTATACAAAGGTTTAACTTTGCTTTGGTGGTTTCATACAAAGT
>NW_015515472.1:0-858 GCF_001515645.1 Sinocyclocheilus grahami | reverse complement strand
GCCTTAAACGCATATTATATTTATGAACCGGCCCCTCTAAAATGCCTGAGAGGACTTGTCTAGCATTACACAAGGTGAAACAGCAGTCACATGCAGGGACGTGTAATTATGTCATCTTGCCTCCCTTTACATTCAAGCTGTCAGGGGAAATGAGCTGATTACAATGCGAGAATAATTCTCTCGCTGGTCCAATGACACTTTCAGGGAATGCCTGAAGAAATGAAAGGTTTGAAGGGAAAGTGCTATAGAGTTCTAGGCGTCTTCATACCTTTTTCGACCCTGTCTCCTCCTCCACGCCGTCCCCCACCACCACATAAACAACTTTCCTCCCAAACCTCTGGATAACTCTCTCGAAGCAGCTCTCTTTTCCTGGGGAGAGGAGAAGCAGGTTTAGGTTGCTGCGCAAAGCAAGGAAGCCACATCCAAGATCCAGGCCCAGAGAGGGGCTCTTTAAATACACAATAAGTTACACAAAATTACGCAGTGTAAACACTTTGCCTTGGCTTGGAGATACGATGAGATCGATGCTCAGATAAAAGTAGCCTGAAAAGCATTAAGTGTGCCTTATTCCTCTCAGAACGTGGGACAAATGGAGTTTAACAAGCTAAATCAACCTCCCATGCAAATGTGAGCGAGGGAGGCGCTGAGCTTTGTGCGAACAAAAGTATGAAAGTAAAGGTTGGTGTTTATTTTGCATTCGAAAAAGTGGAGAGGCCGAAAAGAAGAAAAAAAAATGTCAAAGTGGAATGACATAAATTTGCCGAAGTGGTTTCATATGTAGACCTGAAAAGGAGAGGCCCAGTTCAGGCTGATCTCCAAGAAAATAATCCCAGCCTGATTAGACCTCTTCCTGAACAT
>NW_015515471.1:3952-5327 GCF_001515645.1 Sinocyclocheilus grahami | reverse complement strand
AATTGGTCCAGGGATGCTGCGCGAGAGCTCTGTCACCCGAGCAGACGCTGCCGCGCGCTGGCCAAGACTCTCGCATCTCTCAAACAAAATCTTCTCCTTTACACTTCAAAACAAACGGACTGACACCGTCAACAGCAATACAGTATTTTCAAAACCCGGCACCGCTGCGCGGAGACCGAAAAAGAGCGAGCGAAACAATGTTTGTTTTGAACTGTCTTTTTGTTCTGTGAGGGAATCTTGATTTGTTTATCTTTTAGTAGTTTGTCAGGCAATGGTCGCGAGAATCTTTTTGGAGAGGGCGCTGCGCGTGTGCGTGAGGGCTGGTTAAACACACAGGCGTCTCAAGTGTCGGGTGCGCTCTAATGAATAGACTTCACTGAATGGATTTTTATATTTAGAGCTTTAATGCGCCTCTTCTCCCAACGGGAAATAGTGGACAGAGAGGCAGAAACGGACGCGCTCAGCGACCCCGCAGAATGGCATTTTTATGACATTTGAAGCTCTTAGAATCCATTCGGACAGGAGACACTGACCGATTTTTATGTGCTTTCTAACGGGTTTCGGTCCGCTAACGTGGTGTAAACTCCAGCCGGTGACAAAATGATGGCTGGCGGGGCAGTTCAGCAGAACGGGATCTTTTCTACTCCTCAGCACCTCTCACAGTCGCCACACGTGGAACCGGATCTCTCCGATTCCCGAAAGAGACCCTTGGAAACACCGACTGAGGCGAGCAGCACCAAGCGCTCCAACACCGGAGGTGAGAACGACAGTTCGCGGGGGTTCAGGCAGCGCTAGGCCTGCTGCTCCAAACAAGTCATGTCAAACGAGACGCTCAGTATGCTCGAGTCGCGTGCCTGGTCCAGATTTATGCGTGCTTATCTTATTATAAATAACTACTCTTTAACTTTGCGGGGGGTTCAGGATGTAGGGTTTGAGAGGTTTGTCTTTTCTTTTTTTTTTAGTTTGTAAAGTGGCCGTTTTCAGCACCTGTGAAATAAAATCCTACAGAAGCGTTACATACAATTAATACTACAAAACGGGTCACATCTGTCCAGCCTGACCCTGTATGACCCGGTGGGGTGATGTGCAGTGTGGTGGTTGCCGTCCCTCTGGGACTGAAGCTAAATTGAGCAGAAAATGAATGAAAGGGAGAAAGCGCACATGCTGCTGTAGGTGAATCCCTATTCATATGCAGTAACAGACTCCAGTGGAAACAAAAGATTGAATTCCCCTCTATATCGTTGTGTGGAGCTCTTAATACATATGAAAAAAAGCATTAGGGTCCACCTTGATCTAGAAAAAAGTTTCCTTGAGGTGTTTCTGATAATAAATCACTTCAAACAAAACGGCTATTACTTTTCTTTATGTACTAAGT
>NW_015515471.1:0-316 GCF_001515645.1 Sinocyclocheilus grahami | reverse complement strand
TCCTTATCTCCCCTCCGGCTGTGCTCTTCAAAAACCTCCATCATGGATTCCTGAGCGTGTGTCCACTGCGTCCTGTCCTCTTCCTCCGTTCACTGCAAACTGCCCTCATTAAATGGTCCCACTAACAGTGTCTGCATTCATTCCATTCACACTCGCACCCTCCTCTTTAACAGACCAGTCATTGATAAGATCAGGATCTGCCCAGCTCTGTGTGTGTGTATGTGTGTGTGTTTGATCGGCTGCAGCGAGCATCGTGGACTGGAATCCTATCCTTACCTGTCAGCCATGTGTGTGTGTGTGTGTGTGTGTGTGTGTG
>NW_015515470.1:4346-5327 GCF_001515645.1 Sinocyclocheilus grahami | reverse complement strand
TGGTCTTGCCTTATTTGCACTAGATTCTGTTTTCAAATGTGTCGCATATAATAGAATCTAATTTGTAATTTTTGGGTGCAAGTAATTTGTAACTTGACCCAAACTTTAGACATGTAACTTTAGCCTTTATTGTAGATCATTTCTTGAGCTTTGGTTCGAGACTCAAAGGTTAAGACTTGTAGATGGAACATTTTTCTGACTCTTTCGTTGACCTTCCAGATGACCCTGAGACTTGTTTCAGGTCTCTGAACCTCGCTCTGATCAGGCAGCAGAGGTCAGGCAGGGTAGCCAGCTGGATCCCAGATCAGACACATGGTTGAGTGCTTGCTAAAGGTGACACTGAGCGGCTCTGGAGGTGAGGATGACCCTTGCTGTCAGAGACTGCCAGTGCACAGCTCAGGTGATATGCTCAGAGATGCACACTACCCCTGGGCCTGTTTCAGATATAATCCATCCTGATTACTGCTGTTTTTCCACCGGAGGCATGATTTAACTAACCTTGAAACAGGCTTATTTTTGTGGCATGTTGTTTGTGGCTTATTTTTATTTTTCATGCATAAATGAAGGTGTAGTGGTTGGTATGCTATTGAAGCTGTCAGGGTTTCACTGACCTCACAGGACATCAGGGGCCGATCACGATGCAATATTTTAACATTTTTCTGAGTGAATGCTTTCTGAATTAATAGCACATAAATAAAGAACCGCAAATTATCTACAAATATTTCTTTATGCTTTTTGGTCCCTTCAAACTTAAATGTTCACCTAAACATAGCAACAAATGAACACATTGCTTTCAGAGAAACATTTACTCTTGTTTTGGATGTACAGCAGTGCAAGAAAGCAGCCACACTAGCATGTATTTTCCAGCTTGAACCTACAGTGATTTGAACGAGGATGGGATGCTGACCACTAGATGGCAGCGTGTTCATTTATTCATTTTTTTAATCATAACTTAAAGAAAGTTACTTTTTTTTTCTTCTT
>NW_015515470.1:0-332 GCF_001515645.1 Sinocyclocheilus grahami | reverse complement strand
TCAGTTGATCTGCACAGGAAAGCAATAGGATGGTTTTCCAATTACCGTATATTCACTCCAGAGTTCATCTCTATCTGAGTTTATGTAATTTCAGTTTATTGTTGGTTACTGAACTGATAAATGTTCATTGCGACCTCTGAGAAAACAACCATAATTTGTCCACAGTACCAAAATATTAAAAGGGGCCTTATTCTAGAATTTTGTAACATTTATATAATGCTCACTTACAATGTTATTCAAGGTTTCTTGCGCAAAGGTGTGGGGTTTCTTGACAATCTTTTCAAATTTTTGTATACACTCTTAAAAATAAAGGTGCTTCAAAAGGTTCTTCA
>NW_015515469.1:5109-5328 GCF_001515645.1 Sinocyclocheilus grahami | reverse complement strand
GTCACACCATTGGTAATGAAACTGAACTGAGAAGGTGAAAATAATTAATTTTAAAGGGCAGCATTTAGATCAATTTGCAGCTAGAGATCTCAATAAACAATTTGCAAACTAAAGCACTAGATGTTCAAGAAACCAGGCCAAAAATAAGAATGTCTTGCCTTTTACAGGCTTATTGTTGAACATGGCCCAAAACTAACAGATGCCCTTGATATCAATCAC
>NW_015515469.1:4029-5048 GCF_001515645.1 Sinocyclocheilus grahami | reverse complement strand
GTTGAACATGGCCCAAAACTAACAGATGCCCTTGATATCAATCACCCGTCACTGCCATAATACTACCCCACAAATACCTACACCACCACAATTTTCACTCAAAGAACTAAAAAAAAAAAGATCTTACAGACCAGAAGCCCAATATTACTAGTAATCTGCATTTGTCGTAAACTATATATCCTTGTTCCTGTAGCTCAAACAGCAGAGTGTGGTACTAGCACTGTCAATGCAATGGATTCAATTCTCATGGAATGCATGACCTGATAAAATATACATCTTAAATGCATTTTAAGTTGCTTTGGGTGAAAATGTTAGCAGATGCATAAACATAATACCTTGTGACCATACACAGATGCTATATCCTGAGTTTCTTGGTAGAGCTACACAGATGATGATCAGGCATGATGGTAGTGTAAGCGTCTCATTCTGTTGGATAATTAAGTAGGAAAGTGAAAAATTATCTCCAACAACCAGAACAGTTCCAATCACTAGACTAGCATTTTCTTGTCATTGAGGCCACGGTGTTCATTTAATTGGTTTTAAAGATAACTGTTTAGCAAGAAGCCTTTGAGATCTCTTGAGATCTTAAATCATGACATTTTAAAAACAGAAATTCCATCAGCTTTTGACCTATTAAGCCAAAATTATGTTTCAACAACAGTCCAAGAGAAACTAAATGAAGTAAATGACACAATGATTGAGTGTATTTTGAAACTCCCCTTAATTCAGTTGACAGCACGATGGTTTCCTAACACTGCTGTAATCTTTTGGCCGTCGGTTTTCATCGGAATCAAATATAAATCTACACATGTCGGGGTGGAGTGTCTGGCTTCTTTGCAATATTTCTGAATTTACTGCACTTAAAATGATAGAAGGAAATTACTTTTGGAAAGTGTACAAAAGTGCATCAAAGCAAGGACCTTTAAACCAAAAAGAGCCCTGAAACGATAACCTTACTCTGGCCCACAAGGGCCTCAGCCCTTGGCAGCTCATGCTTCCATCTTTCCGAGCTGTCATGG
>NW_015515469.1:1742-3758 GCF_001515645.1 Sinocyclocheilus grahami | reverse complement strand
CCCACTTTGATTTACGACGGTTGTGATGTTCCAAAAACTGAATGGATTTCATGGAGAGCAACTGTTGTGTGCGGCTTAGACCAAGTTCCATTGCTCTGGTACATTCCACCTCTTCAGACCCATCCTCCCCTGTTTTTCTGCAGTGCATTGCAGGACTGACAATTGGGTTCAACTTCAGGTCAAGCTCTTTGCTTGACAATGGGCCAGCCAGTCTTGAACCGGATCGGAGCAGGCAGTTTTCCCATAGGGTCCTCACACACACTCAGAGGGGACTTAGCTTAGTGGCCTTTCCTGTTTCAGCCTCTCATACAAATGGAGATCTCAGCATTCTTTCTCTCTGTAGACCTTTGCAGGTTCCATTCGGCTGTGCTCTTTCTTAATGGCATTTAAACAAGGGCTGTGTGTCAATTCAGGGGAAAACAAACAAAACTAATCTCTGATTTAAAATTATTTGTCGTTGAATGGCTAATGTAATTTGAGCTTTTTTAGCAAGTTCTCATTTTCTAAAAAAGCACATCAAATTTTTCTCAAAATCACATTTTCTTAATCGGTATTTTATCTAAAAAAATATTACATTAATGCTTTTATTCAATAAGGATGCATTAAATTAGTCAAAAGAGGCAGCAAAGACATTTACATCTAATTACATCTATTATATTCAAAGAATCCTGGCGGGGGCGGGGGGGATGTGTATAACGGTTTCCACAAAAATGTTAAGCAGCACAACTGATTTCAACATTAATATAAAAGTTATTTCTTTATTAATATAATATGTATATATTATAATAATAAATTAAGAATTGTTTATCGAGCACCAAAGTAGCAGTAGTAAGATACAAAACAGTTATTTTAAATTAAAACTGTATTTTAATCAAAGAACTTTAAAAAAAAATTCGTACCTAGTCTGACCCTAAATTTATATTACTAATAATTTTTATTATCTGAAACTCAAGTTGTCTAATATACAGTATGTGCATCTCATGTACATTATTCTTCTTTAAAAGACGTTATTTTCTGGGCGATAGTACATATTTTCTGCTGATTTGTTCCCATGATATCAGTTTGACACTTATTATTGTAATTGTAATACAGGTTGACAGTAAAAATATTATTAAAGGAAGTTTGTTTCTTGAGCTCTTTGGTGACAGGGCTGTAGGTATTTGCAGGACAGAATGCGCTGGTGCGGTTCAGCCAGCAGAGGACATGTATCCTACACATTTTGTGTGTGAACTCTGGCTGAACCCCTGGGTTACGGTTTCAGGCACACTCTGACAACCTCACCCCAATGACCCGGCTCGCGACTACGCAGTTCACCAAGAGGTCCCCTGTTCATGCACACCAGTCCCATCAACCCCCTGCGCTGCCCCTCCATTATGCCCTACTCTACCCTCTGCCCTGCTCTTCAGTTCCACTTCTCCCCACTTCTGTTTGCCACAGCCAAGGAGATGGGAATCTGTCTTTGTTGAGCCTTTCATATATCGACACAAATGTAAAACAATTTGTTTTGCATACCAGACATACTTGTAACACAAACTCTTGCTGGGAAAAAGCGAGTTCAACGAAAGTTTAGATGTCAGCTGAAGTGCAACATTTGCATATACGCTTTTAGTCCAGGATGTACTTGTACAATAATATTAACACTTTTCAAAGGCTTCCCTTGCTATAAATGGATAGGAGTAAGAAATAAAACCTTGACCTTAATTTTAGCAATTCAGTGTATGCTATAAATTAATTAATTTTGTGGTTATCCGTGAACCATTTATTTGTGTCTTATTTTTATTGGCAATATGGAGATACAAGCAATTTGAATATGGGTCACCAGAAAGCCTCAAAGATGAACTTTTATTACAAAAGCAAGTAAAAAAAAACATTTAAGACAGGCACCTCAGCATCTGTAATTAAGAGAAGCATTACAGTTTAAACTTTTTTTCTTTTAATCTTTCAGGGTTACCCTTGAGCTTTCAGTTTGACATGTATTACGTCACTCATGTCAAATCTTAATTTAAATCGGAAAAG
>NW_015515469.1:0-1496 GCF_001515645.1 Sinocyclocheilus grahami | reverse complement strand
AAAAAAAAAAGAGAAAATTCTATCACAAACTATATTATAATTCTATTAAAAAAATTAAGAAAACTCTATAGATCTATCAAGATAACAGAATCTGTCATCACATTTCTTTTTGTTGTAAAACATACAGAATATATGTCAAAACCTTAGCTATTACTATTTGTAGACTGCAAAATATACAGTAGGTTAAAAAGACAAGAGTAACTTTTACTTTACATATTAGCAAAGACCCTCACCCCACCCCCAAGACATCCAGTCCTAAACCCCAGGGTTCAATCTTTGTCAAAAAAAAAACACCTGCTCACTTACGAAACATGAGTTTCATTTGCAGTGTCACTACATTAACTCACTTCACTATGTAAGCCAACTCCTCATCTCATTATCTCCCAGCCAACACCCTCCATTGCTGTCCCGGGCGTGACATAATGGTACGGTCTATTTATTCAATCAAAAGATTGCTGCTGGTGCTGTCTGTGCAAAGTGCCAGAGAACTGAGGCCACCCCGACTCCTGAAGCATCCAGTGACTGACTGTCTCCTCTCAGTCTGAACCCAGGGCAATATCTGTCTCCATCATCATATGGTCAAACAGACTCTCACCTGGAATCAACAACCTTTTAATATCATGTCACAGACGGTGCTTTAATGATGTGCCGTAACAAGCTGCTCAGGGTTCATTTGTTCTCTTTTGAGGCTAGACGGTTGGTCATTTATAAGTTGGGGTATCTAGGGATTCCCCAATATTAAAATTAATTTCACATTACTGATAAATAAATATTTCTATGCAATTTCATCTAGGTAAAAATTTTAATTAACTTCAAAATTTGTAGGCTTAAATTAAAGTTTTATGCATTTTCATTAAATATAAAGTGTATTTTTGGGAATTACACAGTTTTGGATTACACAATTTTAACAAACAATATAATTAAATGACTATGATGCATATTTGTCAGTCATACATAAATTAAATAGAAAACAATCATCATTGTTTATTATTAACTATTTGCATTTAATTAATTTTATTTAAACAATCATGTTTTGAAAATGCATTTCTTCAAATTACTTATAATCTGTTCATTGTGAAAACAATAAAATGTATCTGGTTAAAAGTATTACCATACCAACAAATATGGCTAGCTGTGAAACAAGCAACATTCAATCAAAACTGTAAGCAAATAATTAAAAATTAAATTCTATCTAAATATTTTTGGAGTGATTAAATGCATTTAAATGCTACTAGTGAATTTTAACATCACAACATAATGTATAGAATTATCAACATTTATTTGCTAAACATTAAGTTTAACTGCTAGAGCTGTCCAAACAAGACAGAATGCTGTACTATAAATGTCATGCTATGGAAAATACAGCTCTTGAACAGGTCAACTATTGCACAACTTTTAACCAAAGGGTTTTAAATTAATTCTTAAATAGCTTTCCCAGCATTCTCAATACAGAAGTTACAGGTGCATCTCAATAAATTAGAATGTCGTGGAAAAGT
>NW_015515468.1:4916-5328 GCF_001515645.1 Sinocyclocheilus grahami | reverse complement strand
TATGTGAACAAAAGCAGCAGCTCACCTGATGGTGTTGACGTAGTCCTGTAAGCTCTCCGGTTTACATTCCTGCCAGTTCATCTTGTATCCCAAAACCAGAGTGTTGGGCTTCAGTTTACCGAGACCTGAAGCCTAGAAAGACCATTGACGAGAAGAGCAAAGACTCTGTGAGAAGAACAAGATGACAAGAAGAACGCTAGCAGATCTGAAGCTAGCGACGGTGGTACCTGCATGAGATTATGTGTGCCCTCTTTCAGACTGTCAGCGGTGAAGGACGTGTAGAAAGAACGAACTTTCCTCTGATTGAGCCAGTCCACCAGCATATCGGAGCTGTGCTGCGGGAAACTGGACTTCTCATCCTCCTGAGAGAGAGAGAGCAAGAAAACACCATCACAAGTTTTGAAATAAATAT
>NW_015515468.1:2844-3371 GCF_001515645.1 Sinocyclocheilus grahami | reverse complement strand
CTGATCTGGAGGAGATCCAAGACTCACCGATGAGGATGAAAGCCATAGCGATGCAAAACATGAGACAGTAGCCTCGCAGAGGCTCGTTGTTTTTCCCGTAACCTTTTCCAAAGAAGCCGATGAAGGGGTAGATGTTATCCTTACACAAACACTGTGACAAAAAAACACAATATTATATTGTTATAACGTGTTATGTTTCACTGCATGTTGGATAAACAACAATACAATCAAAAAACCTCTGAAATGCCTACCTGGAAAATTTTGGGAGCAGACACCAGGAAACCCAGCGCTGATGACAAGGTGGCAGCAAAGACCCCAATGGTGATCAAAATGCCCCATCCTGAAACAGTGGTAAGAATCTGGAGGAAAAACAGAAATCATCCTTCTTCCATTATCCATTATATCCATCCACATTTTTTTTTTATAGATTTTTTTTTAGGTTTTTCAGTAATATTTTCGATTCAAACCATTGAAATTTGACAGGCATATATATATGTGTGTGTGTGTGTGTGTGTGTGTGTGTGTGT
>NW_015515468.1:0-1478 GCF_001515645.1 Sinocyclocheilus grahami | reverse complement strand
GAGGATGACAGTAATCGTCCCAATGATCCTCACATCATTGACATCGTCCACCATCTGAGCGCCATTGTCCTGAAAAGAGAGAAAACACTTGTGAGTGAGATATAAACAACTGTGATTTCTAAAAGAGACAAATACAACCATTAGGGTGAATATCACCAAAAACATCCTCATGTTTCTTCATAGAAAGTATGGACATAAGTGTGACCCTCATCAAGTTCAGTAAAATATTGAAAGTGCTTGTATGGAATCATTTTTTTTTTACAGTCCCCCCACATCCCCCCATCCCCCTTCAAGCAGCTCTCTGAAATTCAAACAAGCTGACAATAAACATTTGTTTGTGAGTTTGTCTCACTTTAAGAACATCTCTGACGGTCTCGGCGAACCCCACTGTGTTGAGCGAACAGGCGAGAGCGTTGGCGAACGCAAAGAGCAAACCGATGGGCGCTCCGAACTCAGGACCCAGACTCCGAGAGATCATGAAGTACGTGCCACCTGGAGGAAAGATCACTTTTTGTTATCACTTAAAAAAAAAAAAAAGAATATGGCACACTTCATTTGTTTTAAACAAATAAAAGCAATGCATTTCTTCCACAGTTTTACTTCTCAGACAAACATTTCTTGTTTTGAGTATGTTTAGAATTTTTTCATGGAAAGCAAGACGTGATTCTGATTAAAACCAACATGAAATCAAATGTTCTTGTGGTGAACGATTAATTTCTCTCACCAGAGTAGACCTTCCCGTTGGTGGAGATTGCAGACACTGAGGTTGCTGTAATTGTTGTGATGGTGACAGACATGAAGATAATGACGTAGGTCAGAACTGCAAGCAAAATGCAGAATTTAAGGGATTCCTGTGGCACATACGTAAAATGTATGTCCCCTGAGATAGGACAAAATTTACTGTTTAACAGTCGTTTGAGAATGTACAATGATTTGAACTGAGTTTAGGATATGAACTGAATTAAATAAACCAGACGGAGGACTGACTCACTGATTCCGGCTTGAGACGTGATCCACGGCAGCCGCAGGTACATAATGACCCCCCAGATGTTTAACATACAGCGGATCTGAAAATGAAAACACCAAACTAAGACTTTGATTAAAGAATTCAATCAATTGTATACATTTGATTGTATATATAAGATTTTTCATTTTGATGAACAATGTAACAATATTCCCTAAGTAAATTACATATGGATAACATCAAATAAAAAGGTATCATTGCTCCTTTCTCACCATGACTCCCAGAACCCATCCAAAGCGAACAAGCTTGACTTTGGGCCGTCCATCGTCCTCTGGTGGTGGAGGAAGACCATCAGGCTCCGGCTGTTGGCAGGAACATCCAGAGAATCAACATCAAAATCATAAGTTTTGCCATCTTAACAATAATCATCGTGTACAATATTAATTAGACTCACAAACTTAACAAATGGCCACTTCTGGAGTTTTACTTACTGGTTTGCGCAGAACATCCAGTG
>NW_015515467.1:4984-5329 GCF_001515645.1 Sinocyclocheilus grahami | reverse complement strand
TGTTCCAAAAATGAGTTGAGAGAAATAGACTGGTTTAATTTAATATTGAGAAGTATAATTTAAATAAATAAATTGATTTGACATTTTACATGATATAACATTTTTATGTATATCATTATCCCAGCAGCATCAAACAATATCAGTACTATTTATTGAGTTGCTGCTTATGCACTAAAATTATAATGACCGTTTTATTTAGTACATTGAAAAAAAATGGTGTAGAAACAATATTCACAGTTACAAAGAAACAGTAAGCAAGACATTGAACACGTGAAATTTTGAAGTAGAAAAACGGAAATAGTCTTTTCTTTTCAAACATACTGCAATAATCATTGTTTTATTTAT
>NW_015515467.1:0-2494 GCF_001515645.1 Sinocyclocheilus grahami | reverse complement strand
ATTGCTGGTCATGTGATGTCAACATGAGGGGGCGACCTTCTCCATGTAGCATAAAACCGCATTTTCTGGGAGAGTAAATGCATCTCATGTAAGTGTACATCGTTTAATATTTTTCAAAAATGCTATTAATTTCTTTGTGCAAATGTTTTGAGTTACCAAAAACTATTGAGTCCACCATTTAAGTGCGTTTAAAAAGTACATATACATAAAAAATTAAGGACGCCCATTTTCGCATCAGTATTTTTTAAGGTAGCCTAATAGCAAATTTTTCATTTTAATTAATATTAATTAATTTATCACCCCCCTCAGAATTCTGAGATTGCTAGGGAAAAAAATGTGTGAGATTAAAAAGTAGCTTTATTTATGTATGCATTTATTTCCCCAGTGGTTAAGCAAGCTTCCATAAAAATGCAGTGCACCTAAATATGAAATTATCTGCACATGAACTTTGAGTCTACACTTTAAGGAATTTTAATACCAAGCTCTAAATGTTTAGAACCAACCGAGTGTTTGAGGAATATCAATGCAGCAATTCAAAAACAGGTTCTTGTCTGTCTGGTTTGAGGAAAGTGTTAGAATTCCCTGTCTGCAGCAGAGATGCAATGGTTTTAACCTGCCTTGTGCAGGATTATGAATGATGTGCTCTCTCTCCTCTCTCTCTCCTCTGATTGGTCAGAGTCAGTCTATAAAGCATTTGCTCCAACTACTGCTGTCAGCGCGCGCTGTGGACACGACTGGAGACATGCGCTCGTGGGTTCGCATGATGCTGTGGTTGTCATCTTTTACAACTGTAAGTACGCACAACCTCATGTATTTATTCACCCATTTACAGTTATAGAATGCACTTCTTCATCTTCATAACTAGGACAGACTTTTAATCTGTTGTTTGTGGTCTAGCAGGCTAATTATATTATTTAACGCGTTAAGATTGAAGACTGACTAACTTTTTTAGTATTGTTTTGCTAAATATTATTTTGTTCTCTGTGAGAATATGATCGCAATCAGTGTGGTCTTAATTCATCATAGTGCACGTTTGCTCACTAGATGATGTGCTGCTTCAAAGGTGGAGTAAGTGTTGTTTTTTTCTCACCTGTTTCACTAAACTTTGAAAAAGAGAATACCTGGGCAATCAAAAAGACTCTTTGCCTGTCAATCATTTTACATGCTGGAGTTTTATGTCAGCAGGTCGTCTCATTTATCTTTGGAGGGCGAGGTTTTCAGCGGATTAAAAATAAATAAATAAATAAATTGTGTGAATTAGGCTATTTAGTTAAATTAGTATACAAGTGTCCCGTACTGCATAGTACTTTCTGCTGCTTACTATTGTAGTCGAAAATCATTTCCAGTGCAGTATTCTTTTTAGTCTTATAGGTCTAGGGAAGCTTGACATTTCTGTCAGTATCTTGGCGTTCTTTTAAGCCATTGCGTTCAAAATGTGATTCAAACTAGTTAGAAGTGTACGCTATTAAATGGCATGGCTGTTATCTTTGCAGCACAAACAGAAAATGCATAGTTTGGTTTCAAACACAAAGAGTGAAATGTTACAATTCACCCCGTCCAGGTTAGTTGTAACATACCCTGAGGTGAGATGTGACATTACCATATCCACCGGGGTGAGATGTAACATTATGCAACAAGGATTATGAAAAAAAAAAAAAAGGATTTTGAAAGCTTTTTATTCAACACTGACTTTTCAGCACAGTGCATTTTCAACATAGTAAGAGGCACCCATTGGTTTCTGGTCTTTCTCTTCCAAGACCTAGGCATACTGAAATTCAAAGAAAACCTATAAATAAAACAAAATAATTGTTTGGAGTAAGTTCCCATATGTTTTGTTTATGTTATAACTAACCCTGAGTCTTGCTGTTACAACTATCCCAGAGTCTTGTAGCCATAAACTAGATCACCTTACAGCTAACAGCCAAAGCATTAGCAGCTTACATGAAAAATATCTACACAGACACACAATAAATATAATTTAACTTAGATGAGTTTAACTACAAAGCAGGGACTGTCATCACAAAAATCAATTAAATATAAAAAGTTGCTTTTTTTTAAAACTCAAAATTAGTTTTTCTCCTACAGAATCTGCGGTGTCTACCACAGGGCTCTATTTCCTCACATTTGGAATAAGGACTAAACTGAGAATGTGTGAAGTGAATTAGGTGATTAGTAACTTATTCCTTATTTGAGAAATTGGAAGTGTTACAACTGCACTGTGTTACAACCATCCCTGATTGCTCCTACTGCACATTTGGGTAATATAGCTAATAGACCTTATGCGTTAGAGAAAGTACGCAGCCATCTTTAGAATTTTGTCTTTGAACTTCCGTTTTTGGGGTTAGCTCTATCAGAGTTTGATGAGAGGGTCGGTATTACTATTGGAGAAAGCATAACGGCTAACTGGGATCACGTGTGCCTTAAAGAGATAGTTCACCTAAAAATGAATATTCTGTCATTAATTACTCACCCTCATGTTGTTCTAAACCCGTAA
>NW_015515466.1:4662-5329 GCF_001515645.1 Sinocyclocheilus grahami | reverse complement strand
ACAGCTATGCCTCTCACATGCAATTGCGTCTCCGTGCATCAGCAGACACGCTGAAGGAGAGATAAAATGTTATGCGGGCAGCTGAAGGCTGAGGCTTTGAGTGGAGGATATTAATGTATCGGTAGTTCAGTGGTTCAATAATCTGTGGAGACCTGCGACAGTGGAACTGGGCGACTAATTGACGGGCTGTTTGGACAGAGCCGCAAGAACGCGGTCACTTTCACACTCCCTCAGTCCTGTGTTTCTGTCAGGAAGACGGAAGAAGGAGCGGGGGAACGTAGAGAAGAGCCAGACGTTGAACCCGCAGGGGGACCTGATGTCACTCACACAGCACAGAGCTCTCGGAGAGAAAGACATCCTACCTCAGGAGCGGAGAGTGCCAGCTCCTCGCTAACACAATGTGAAACACCTGTTACTGCCAAAAGCCCTCACATGTCTCGTACCTCAAGCAGACTCAACACCGCTCCATCTCCAGAAATTTTGGCTGCTTCTGGAGCCACTGTACTCGTGCTTCACTTTTGCACAACACCTGAACAAGATTGTTTTTTGATGTTTAAGTGGGATCAGGACATGACGCAAGCTGAATTCAAACCCATGTTTCTCACATGAGCACCATGGCTCAATGTGTCTGAGGCAAGGAAGTCTATAATTCTAGAAAAAGCTATCT
>NW_015515466.1:2981-4363 GCF_001515645.1 Sinocyclocheilus grahami | reverse complement strand
AAAAAAAGTCAATTTCACACTTTTAAAAGCCATCCAAAATAACTACTGTAATATAATATTTGTGGATTAATATAAAATAATTTTTTTTTAAAGGAATGAATACTTTTTTTTTTCAACAAGGACACAATAAATTGAGTAAAAGTGACAGTAAAGATATTTTTAATGTTACAAAATAATTATATTTTAAATAAATGCTGTTCTTTTCCACAAACATATTAACCCTTGTGCTGTGCTGAATATCCTTTACTTAATTTGGTGTTCCTGGTCATGATGATCAGCCTTTTAAAAGTTGCTCATAAATCTCCCAATATGCTATATTATGTCCAAATATTGGATTCAGTGTCATTTTTGACTGGGAACACCACAAGCGTAACAAGGTGGGGAGGAAATCTCTAAAAAGTAGAACAATTATCAACATTTTTAGGAAGCTGTTATACCCTGTGTGAGCAAAGTCAGTAGATTTTATTCATATGTGATAACGTTATAATTTTCCAGAAAAAGAAAATCCTCTCTGGAATGACAACATGAGGGTTAAGCAGCACAGCTGTGTTCAACATTAATAATAGGAAATGTTTCCTGAGCAGCAAATCAGCATATTAGAATAATATCTAAAGCATCATGTGACAATGAAGACTGGAGTAATGAATGCTGAAAATTTAGCTTTGTATCACAGGAATAAATTACATTTTAAATATATATATATTTAAATACAAGACAGTTCCTATATTGTTAAAATATAATTTTTTTTTACTGTGTTTTTGATCAAATAAAAAAAAATCTTATCAACCCAAAACTTTTAATAGGATCATTGATAGGATCATTTATACAATAAAAGTATTGTATTTATTTCTTTACATTTATTAACAAAAACATGAGAATAAACAAATACATTTAAATGACTGTCAATGGAGAAAGAAAGATGCTTTTTGCTTCCAGATGGTGGAGGCTAGTTATGGTATCTACCAACACATGCTAGCTGGCTAAACCTTGACCCTTTGGTCTGGAGCATAGTCACAGCACTAACCACAGGACAGAAAGATAACTTTTGAAGAAATTTACAAAGTAATGAAGCAGCAAAGTTGCAAAATCTACAAGACAAGACACCGGACTTTTTGAAAGTTCTGAAGTGGCTTGTTTTATTAAAGGCATGTCACTATACCGCAGGAGCCATTCACTCACATATTCAATTATTTTAAAGCATGTGGCTCTCAACACTCCTGTTCCAAACTGACATGACAAATGCTATAGTGGCCCTAATGTCTGTCCTCATCCTGGGCTTTGGATCAACCTAGGTCAGTGTCACTCAGTTATCCATAGGAATATATGCACAAGGGATTTGTCCTTGCTTAAAACTAAATCGGAAAATGCATCTGCAAACAGAG
>NW_015515466.1:0-1635 GCF_001515645.1 Sinocyclocheilus grahami | reverse complement strand
ATATTTTTATTAACATCAGCATAAATCAAAGACCATAAATTAAGCATTTGTGCTTAGCAACGAATGGATATGAAATTAATATGCACACCCAATTAGAACATTTTCTCAGATTTTTTTGCCCTTCTGTTTGATGATAAAACAGTGTGATGATCAATGATGCAGATATTCGAAAGTGCCTCTGTTCTTTTGATATAATTATTATTGTTGCAGCGTTTCTGAACGGGAAGAGCTCTAGGACATTGGGCGTGAGAATGACAAATGAACAGCTAATATTATGAGTGCAATTGCTGAAACCAAGTAGTGGGGCTAAATGCCAGGGATGTGATTGATCGAAAATATACCGCTTTCCCTGCTGATGCAGTCATTAGATAAACGCAGCATCTGGAACAGGCTAGACATGAACATGCCGTGTGCTCTTTTCCTCAGGCTAGTAATTCGCACGCACCCAGAGGCCAGCAAGCTCAGCTAAGGTCATCTCTTTATGCTAAACACTAAGCTCAGCTAACGTCAACACTTTATGCTAAAAATATCAGTCTGTCTGATGTCAATACAAAGCTTTCATGATAGTCACAGTGATCCCGTTTCCTCTTACATCTGCAATCTAGTCACACTGGAAAGGCTAAAGAGACGTTTCTCAAGAATCCCTCCTTGTTTTTCTGCCTGTGGTTGTGCAGCCCGTGGGATGGAGGAAGTGTCCCGTCATGCGTGGAGACAACAAGATGCCTGTAACTAATCTAACTGACAGCCTCTCAGACACAGATCACAGGGCTGATGGGAGAGAACGGTGGAGCAGGGAACTTTCCAAGCAGATTAATTCATAAGTAGTCCTTCTGTGGCTCACGAGAGGCCCGTGCTGACATGGGATAGCCAATCCCATCTTTCGAAACGAATACTTAAAAGAATAGTTCACTTAAAATTTGTCCTCATTTACTCTTCCTTGTTGTTACAAACCTGTATACCTTTCTTTCTGCAGTAAAACAGAAATGGACCAATTTTGAATAATGTACTGCTTTTTTTAATGCAGTTACCTGCATGAATGGGAACTGAGGCACTGATGGAAATGACATAAAAGCACCATATAAGTATCATAAAAGTAGTACATATAAATAGTGCATTATGTAACCATTGCTTGACGGATTTTCTTGGACAAAAATCAACAGGAACCCACACAACATGAATTTCACCATGCAGATTTGGTCATCGCCGTACTACTGGCAATAGACATTGGACCTTTTTTGCCCATGAAATTTCACTCATGTGATCGCACCTTAACCTTTTGAAATCATATTACAGCTTTCTATAAGGAATTTAAAAGGATAGTTCACCCCAAAAATCTAATTTGCTGTTAATTCACTCACCCTCAGACCATCCAAGATGTAGGTGACTTTTTTTCCATCAGTAGAACAGTAAAGATTCATTTTTGCTGAAACCATGGTCTGAAGCTTTGCATTACATGTAATAATGTTGTAAATAATGTTCAGTTTCTTGCACATACCAATGGTTTCACTTCATAAGACTTTAATATATCATCAGGAGCCATGGATATTAATTTTGTGATGCTTGTATATACTTTTTTTGACTGTCAAGTGCCAGTAGCCACTGACTTGCATTTTATGAATCACCAAGGACCACGGT
>NW_015515465.1:5058-5329 GCF_001515645.1 Sinocyclocheilus grahami | reverse complement strand
TTTAAAATGATGAGAGACAGGACGGTCCAGCGAACAGTCAGCCAAGCATATGGTTTTATTGATCACTTTCAACAGCTGTGCTTTGCCTGTTTGTAAATCCAGTGTCCATTTTCAGATTTCATAGTCACACACAGACATTGTCCCAAATTTTCAGATCATTTTATGGGGGAATAAATGTTTGAAAGGCAGAAATCTCAGAGGATTTGTCAGAGACCTTTGTAGTACCGAAAAAGTCAGATCAAGGATTGAATGAAGCTGAATGATGACATAT
>NW_015515465.1:2375-3105 GCF_001515645.1 Sinocyclocheilus grahami | reverse complement strand
CAGATTGTTTTTTAATATGTGAGGCCATTTTGAGATTATTTGAATAGCAAAATACTACTTGGCTGACTGCAGATAAAACATTTGCCATTTTTAGGTAAAAAAAACTGTTGGCATATCTTCCACCTTTTTTAAACTTTCATTCTGGGTAAACAAAATACTCAAATTATAGCTGTTTTGCAGATATCATGACTCTAAGCAAATTATTAAATTTCCATTGGCTTTGTATGACAATCAGTGTGCAACATTTGACACATTTGCCAATATGGTTAAATAGAAACATGAAATAAAAGACCAGTTGCATTTCTTAATGCAAATTGTAAAAAGGAAATCTTCAAAATGACATTTTATTCATTTTACAAATATTAGGTGGTTACGTTAGGATGATGCTACCACTTTTGGTTACATTTTGAATGGTGAACATGACATAATTTACATAATGAAATGTTTTAATGTTACCAAAAACATTTAGCAAACAATAAAATTGAATAGCACAACTAAGGCTGAAATGATCCTATGATACATACAATATAGTATGTACGTACAGGCTAAATTGTTTTTAGAAATTGAATACTTAGGGTTGGGTGTTTAAAACAAACCCAAACCAGAATGTTTGTAAAATATCAATCCCGTTGATATCAATTGAATTGACTAGTAATGGCCAGTGAAACATTCACCTTTAAAAACTGTTTATTTGGACATTGTAACCGTGCATTTCATCAGTGTGTTAGTT
>NW_015515465.1:0-833 GCF_001515645.1 Sinocyclocheilus grahami | reverse complement strand
GCTAAATTTCTCAAAATCTGTTCTGATGAAGAAACAAACTCATCTTGGATGGCAATTTTTCAAATCATTTTGGGTGAACTATTCTTTTAATTAAATTAAAAAACACTTAAATTAACTCGTATTTCTTGCTGTTGCTAGCAATAAGCACACATGCATGTGCTAATGTAATTAGCGAAGAGACTATCACTTCCCTGAAACGTCCACAGCCATTGCCTTTTAAATAAAGCAATATATTGTTTGCCATCTTGGATTTGTTTCACCAAACTTTTTACAATTCTTAATGCAATTGCTGACTACTATTTGGAGCAGCCTTTAAGCATTAAAGTTGCTATAAAATATCAGGTTGTGACTATAATGCAAATCCAACAAAATAAGGCAGAGCTTATGTTATTTTCCACCTATTATTATTGTTTAGCATTATTATTTTTTACAAGTGTAGAGAGAAAGATATGGAGAGAGAGATGTTGGCAAATATGACGTGAACCTTTACAATCTCAGTATGTGGCATGAGTGAACATAACTGTAAATAAATGAGACACTAATATGTATAACAGACTCTTCAGAATGTTTCCACATTGGCCATTACTCAAGGTCTTCTAAATGACCATAAAACAACAACTGAACAGGAAAAATAAAATGTGCCACAACAGAACGATATGAAGACAGAGTGGGCTCAAGACATCTCGTAAATGTAACAAGAAACTGTCAGACTGCGCTATATATATTGCTGTTCAATTTGCCAATTAAGTGATAAACTAGCCCTTAAATTAATTTGCAAGTAGAAACAGATAATAGCAGCATATTTACAATTTTCAAAATAATGAAAATAAACT
>NW_015515464.1:4738-5329 GCF_001515645.1 Sinocyclocheilus grahami | reverse complement strand
TGATTGTAGAAACCATTGACACCAGTGGTCTGTATGATCTGCTTTGGCTTACGGTGTTTAAGGAAACGTTTTGGCACACTTGCATTTTTTGCTACGCTTAGAGAAATCGTCATATGGTGCTACTAAAACATCAATTATTTTATATATGTGCAACTTTAGAGATGTACAGATAGGCATAGTTGACGTTTAAATGTGGGCAGTCATTTGCTTATATTTGGGGTTTCTGACACTAGAAATAAAGAATTTCAGAACGAGTCATTTTTGTTTAGTTTCACTGGAATGATATTTTGAGTTCTTAAAGTCATCTATCGTGATATGAACCAGAGCTTGTTGTCTGTCAAACACAAGTTACTCCAAATTTAGTTTTATAATTTGTAGGAAAGAATGGATCTTAACTCTTTCCCCACTAGACTTTTTAAGAAAAAGTTGCCAGTCACCGTCAGCATTTTTTATCATTTCCACAAAAATTTCATGGCTCCCTGAGTATTTTATTGTATGAATATCTGAACATGCAATATATCAGACGAAAGAACAGAGCCTCTGCCTCTTTTAAAAAGAAAAATCTAGCTTCATGCATTCTTTTTTTTTTTT
>NW_015515464.1:0-957 GCF_001515645.1 Sinocyclocheilus grahami | reverse complement strand
ATACTATTGGGTACAGTTTAACATATTCTTATGGAACTTGCTGGTGCTTTTCGGTATTGAAAGTATTTTTTAGTCGTTCCCTCAGCTTTGATTTCAGTAGTCTTTGCGTCTGAGCACACAATGTTTTTATCAGGTTTTGAGACGCCGCTACTAACAGCTATGCTTGTCTAACATGAAAATATAGTGAAGATGTTTTGTTATATTAAATCAGGGATTCCTTCCAGTGCACATTATTAAGCTTTTTATTTTTTATTTGCCACATTAACAATGATGTTGCACTTCTGAGGTTGCGAAACTGTGGTGAAATGAAGTCAGTGTGACTCGTATTCAACTCAACCCTGTGCCAAGAACTGATTTTAAAAAAAAGAAAAAAAAAAGTGAAAAAAGCATGTAAATATGTATTAAATTAAAAAAATGTAATACATGAATTAATATGGTTCACACAGAAAAACTAATCTGTATTTGGATCTGTTTATGCCTTCGCTGTTTATCATCTTTCATTTACTTTAATAAATTATTTGTCTAAAAAATAATCCATATCATAATTGAGTTTTATTATTTATAGACAGCTTCATTTTTAATAAACACTGTTTTCATACTTCTTTAGTAACTTGTATACAAATGGTGCTTTTTTTTACAAAAATGTTCTTGTACTGTAAAGCAAATTTTGGCATGTTTTTGGCTAAAGAGATACATTTTTATGATTGTTGTCAGATTTTATTGCTAATTTGATATGACAACACGTACTTTACTAGTATGTCTAATACTTCAGATGTAGTAGTATATATAAAGCCCAGTGCACGCTCTACTATGCAGTATATTTTCTCACCTCAATGTTGTTGTTTTTTTCCTTTTTTTTTAAATGTTAAACTCTATAGTATGGTGGTCACGATTGACAGCACTAATTATGATTTTTTTTACGTCATTCTTCTCATGTGACGTTTTTATTAATATGAT
>NW_015515463.1:3152-3908 GCF_001515645.1 Sinocyclocheilus grahami | reverse complement strand
TTACTAAAATAAACTTGAAGTATACTACTTTTTGGTAAGGGAAGTCTCAATGGATCTCCTAACATATAACATTCGGAGTCATTACACTACATTTTAGTTAAGCACATGGATTTTTTCCATAACCAGTGTATAGTCAAGAGCATTTTTTCCCAATGGTTTGTCACAGTCTGCCATTCTTGTGGTTTCCCTCTTTAACTGTGAGGAGCAAATATCTCCACTAGGTGGAGACAAAGATAGATAAGACCACCACAAGCTAATCACAGGTTAATTTGAACCTTAATTATAAAATAAACACAGATTCCAACATTTAACAGAAATTTAGTCCTTAGTCGAAAAAGTGCCATTGAAATTAATAAGAATGCTAGATTTCTATGAGTATTACAGACCTCCTTTGTAGAGGGGTCGTCAATGCACATCCAGACAAAAGCACATTAACACAAATTTGGTAGGAGACATTCCAGCAAGTCTTACTCTCCTTGTCACGCTGACCTGATTATGCTGTGAGTAATTAGCTGTCTAGTGGCAGATCCTGTTTAATGTTTTGTTTATTGTCAGCAGGCCCAGATTTTTAGCTGACGTGGTTTGGCACCTCCTGTAACAAATGAAGTGAATTAGAACCACACAGTTTCCCCACACTCATTTCAAGGATTTTGTAGAAAAAGGATACAGAATCAGAACTGTTGATATGGAAAACCTTATAGTTTGTTGTAGACTTCCTGGAGAAGCAGGGTTTTGAGGACGAAGTGCTGGCCTGCT
>NW_015515463.1:0-2170 GCF_001515645.1 Sinocyclocheilus grahami | reverse complement strand
ATTCCATTCTAAGTGCCTGCAATAACCGCAAAATTCAAACAACACAGCTTTTATTGTCTTAAATACAACAATGAATGTAAACCAGAACAACTTACTCTCTACCCTCTGTTCAAAACGTTTTAGAAGCGTCATCATTCAGAGACAAAAAGAGCAACAAGAAAATGCATTTTTGGTATTCTACAAAGATTCAAGCAACACCCATCAAGTAAACAATAGAGCTTAGAAAACTGCCCACATGCAAAACAACTGCAAAGAGGTCATTGTTCCAGTCCTTGATATAGTACCTGTACAATGAGAACAAAATGACATGTGACTTCGGTCAACTTATGCTTCAACTGATCAGTCTTTCTCCCCAAAATAAATAAGCACAGAAAGGATGCAGTAATCCAAAGAGTCCCATCAAAACATTGGCTGTATTCCAGTCCAGGAGGCCATCAGTGATGTGTCTCCAACTCCACGATGGTCCACTCGCCCTGTGGAGATGCAGCGTCCTCGGGAGAGAAGCTGGTCACAGTGATGCTGGTGGTGGAGTCCTCCAGTGGAGAAATAAGCTCGGCCCAGCGCTTAAATGTGTCCTTTTTGTGATACAAGTAGTCCTGTTCATTCAAACAGTCTCGAGACAAGGACAGCGTCTGCTTGATCAGATACTGTGCAAGGTTTAAATCCTCTGGGACTGAGTTTATGATGCCCAGATTAGATTCTTTGTCAGACAGTAGCTGTCGAAGCAGACTCCAGTCTTTCTCTGCAAACTTACTGTCGTCGCTGTCCACTTCCTCTGTCTCTACTCCTTTACCCTCCTGACGTGACTCCTCCTGTTGGGGATCATTGCTTCTTTTAGCATCCACGCTTTGTTCGAGGGCTTCTCCCAGGTCCATCTCGTAAATGGGGGACAGGGCTTTAGACGGCCGCCGGTCATGTGTGCAGGTTTGATCCAATGTGTCACAACCATCAAAGTCCCCTAAAAATAATTGACAATACTGCACAATGACCAAGTGTTTTATCCTTACGTGGGCTTTTTTAATTTTCTTGAAGACATGCGTTGTTTCTAGCTCCACACGGTGTACAAAATCACCCCTAGTGCAACTGTGTCCTCTGTGATGCAGTTATGCTTGAAATAAGTATATATAATATATACTTTGTCTTAGGCAGTTTTCACTTTTCATTGTCATTAATCAAGATCTGATTCAATGTCACATGCATTACAATTAAGCAGATGTGCAAATCCAAAGTTTTCCATGGAGCAACTCTTGACTTTCCATGGCCTATCCATGGAGCAACTTCTGAATTTAGGATAAGGATGGACAGCTGCCATAAAGGTGATGCACAGAAGAAAGCCTACACTGAATGTGTCTCTTTTGTTCACAAGTGCTGTAACAGTAAAAGGCATGTTTTGCCAGCCACTGTATCTCCAGCATAACTTAAGTTTGGTTCACATACAAAAGATATGAATTCTCTAGTTCTAATCAAACTGAGCATTTGTTGTCCTTAAATATACACATCGAAATGCAAGCAAGCACTTAACGCTTTTTAGTTTATTCTTCTTAACGTAAAGATACACTGAAAATATGAAGGACATGCTGGCAAAAGAGTGCTTATTGCTTTACTTATCAAGATATGGTTCTTATAAAGATAAAACTCCCAAAAAAACATTAACAGTGATTAGAATCATGATACAAGTGTGAAAAAAGAGAGACATGAGGAGGACCTTGAGATTGTTTCTCTAGAAACACAACATACAGAAGAAAAATACTAATTCTACAGAAATACACTGAATTAAATGAAATCTGCAACATAAAAATCTGGAGTTGAGAAAAAGTTACCTACTACAGAACTACGGATGGTGTGATATATTGTGAATGAAAAATAAAACGAATCAAAAAACACACAAAAATGGATACAAACATGGAATTTCATAAATGAACAAAATCAATAATGAAACCTAGTATTGGCATGCAAGATTTCCTGGTTTGGGTTACTTAACAGACAGTCTTGAAAAATAAGACAGCAACAGACTCAACATTGATATTGAGTGAAAAAACATCTAGGTTGTTCCAACACATTCAAAGCATCATGGTCTCTGCAGAAGGTGTGGCCCGTTATGTGCAGTATTAAAAGGAAGCTTAGCTCACTGTATATTTGTGCATATATATATATATATATATATATATAT
>NW_015515462.1:2233-5330 GCF_001515645.1 Sinocyclocheilus grahami | reverse complement strand
CGGTACAGTAGGTGGCGGTATGCACCTGAACAAGTTGGTTGCGACGTATGGAATAAAATCACTGTCAAAAATAATCGTAAGTAAATCAAAGCATTTGTGTGTCATTTTAATTTACTCGTGCGTAATTTAAAAGTATTGTATGTAATTCTGTTTTTTGTCAGAGTTGGATTCCAAAATCTATGCCCACGACAGTTTACAGATACGAGATTTTGTGTGTTTGTTAATAGTACAACTCCAAAATGTACGACTATGACAGTTTACAGACACAACGCTTGTTTTCACAACAGCTCTGTTACACGCACGACATGCGAACTGCGACACGAAGTGCGGTGTGCGAAACCACTGTCAAAAATACGTCATCATTGTCACAGGCGTTACTATCCGAGGGAAGATGAATCGATTCCACGAAGTGCCACCGTTTTAAACCACTGGCGCCAAAATGGCGGATCAGCAGCCAAGCGCTCACTCTTTTATTTTTTTTATTGCAATTGAAAGAATAACAACAGTTATGTGGCTGCACCGGAGTCCCTTTTCTCAGGGGAGTTTTTCTGTGTGTGTGTAGGGGTGCTCCGATCAGGATTTTTGAGGACGATCACAGAAAGCAGTATCTGTCGATACCAATCACCGATACCGATCTTTTTAAAGCCTTCTTTTTATCATTTATGCCTATTTATAGTGATACTCCAATCAGGATTTTTAGACATTTATTCAGGGCCTGAATTTCATTTTTGAAAATGGGGGTAATTCCCCTCTTAGGTGACCCTTGTGAGAGGGGAAGCAGCTTTCACACAGGAGTCCGGTACTGATCCGTGCTGTTTACCACAAACACAACATTTATCCATTATTTGATTTCAAATCCAAACATTGTCCCTGAAAATGCTTTTTCAGCATTGCAGTTCTTTTTTTTTACACAGTACAGTAATGCAATCTTTCACAGACATGTTTAAACACAATAAATATAAGCAACACATTCAATGCTTTTTACTTTTGCATTTACTTCTGCAAAACATTAAACTACTTTTCTTACGCTATCACAAACTTACCATTGACAGAAATAGTCAGCTCTACTTCCTTTCCTTTTTGATTTAAATCTTTATTACAAGCAATCTTGCCGTTCATAAATAACTTTGATTTTCTACCTCCATGAGTGGCATCTATTATTGCCTTGTTTATCTAAAAGTGCTCTTTTCTTTTAAACCTAGCCAAAAAGCCATATGTGTTGACTGTGATACACATTATACTTTAATAATATGCATTTATGGTGTAATTACTACATTTTCGTGTCAGTCCATGTTCATATGTATATTGCATTCCTTATTTACTTGTTCTATGTTTTATTTATTTATTTGTTTTTATTTTTTTATCTGTGTTTTTGTTCTGTCACTGTCATTCTGTTGCACTGTGGAAGCTTCTGTCACGAAAACAAATTCCTCGTATGTGTAAACATACCTGGCAGTAAAGCTAATTCTGATTCTGATTCATATTTACTGCAAACAATGCACTTTTACTTTAATTCAGCGCTTACAGCACAGCAAACATAGACTCGGTGCGGAAACGATCCCTGCACTGCTGCAGACGCACCGCTCGTGGAACGCACTGCTGGACCACAACCGTGCGCAGTGTGCACGCTTTATTAATCTGTTAACATGAGCACAGAAAAAATACACACCACATATGCACTGCAAACAGAGTAATGTGATCCTGGCATTATGTGTGTGCGCTGCGAGTGTGCACCAGGAGAGCGCGCAGGCGCTGAATGGTTAAACACTGGCAAGAATGAAAGAGCAGGTCATATGGGTTTTTGAAAAATATCTCTTTTGCAGTTTCTAATGTAGCTATTCTTAAATGAAAACAGTCTGCAAAGTTGTTAATCAAAAAAGTGCATGATAAAGATATTGTCTCTCAAAAGAGAAAGTCGATTCTGAATCGCCTTAACGAGTCGTCATATTTTCGAATCTTTTGCCTGTTACCGGTATACGCCACTGGTTAACACATTTGCATAATCCCTACCTGCCCGCGACTCTGACCTGCCCACAAACACTTCCGCTAGTTAGTGTGTTTGCATCATGCTGAGAAGACGCTGTGTTCAAGGATACCACAGAAATACAATTTGAACCTTTTGTTGTGTTCATGTCATTTTACTAAGGACTGCTTCTCTAATCTTGGTTTTTATCTTCGTCGGCTTCTAATCTTAGACTAATAGACTAACAAGCTCTACGAACTACAACCTGTAAGTATGATTGATACGTTATGTGTACATTTTCAATTGAAATATCAAGTATGCACCTGAACAAGTTGGTTGCGACGTATGGAATAAAATCACTGTCAAAAATAATCGTACGTAATTCAAAGCATTTGTGTGTCATTTTAATTTACTCCTGCGTAATTTATGTTTTTTGTCAGAGTTAGATTCCAAGATATACGCCCACGACAGTTTACAGATACGAGATTGTGTGTGTTTGTTAGAGTACAACTCCAAAATGTACGACTATGACAGTTTACAGACACAACGCTTGTTTTCACAACAGCTCTGTTACACGCACGACATGCGAACTGCGACACGAAGTGCGGTGTGCGAAACCACTGTCAAAAATACGTCATCATTGTCACAGGCGTTACTATCCGAGGGAAGATGAATCGATTCCACGAAGTGCCACCGTTTTAAACCACTGGCGCCAAAATGGCGGATCAGCAGCCAAGCGCTCACTCTTTTATTTTTTTTATTGCAATTGAAAGAATAACAACAGTTATGAAGTAACGTGGTGCTAACGTGCTAACGAACATCACATGAAGTTAGACAAGCCACACAAATTAACAAAATATACCAATGATAAAGAAGAAAAAAAAGAAAGAAAGGAATGTCTTTTAAAGATTAGTTACAATAGACTGAAATAATGTTAAAGGTTTTAGAAGCCTTTGAGTTCAAAGGATTTGACATATTCTTAGAAGTAAAAAGGGACTTTATATCAAATGAAAACAGTCTAAAGTTAGGTTTGCAATTAATGGTTCTGGCTTTATGAAGGTGAAATTTACCCAGAAGACAAAGCAATAAAACGATATGTTCCAGATTAATGTCCTTGGAATGAAAATCTGACAA
>NW_015515462.1:0-2116 GCF_001515645.1 Sinocyclocheilus grahami | reverse complement strand
CAAATAAATAAATAAATGTGTGTATAAATAAATAAATATGCAAATAAATAAATAAATGTGTGTATAAATACACGTAATCTTGTTTAAATACATATATAAATAATTAAATGCGTGATGAAAGTAGTCAGATAAATAAATAAATCTGTATAAATAAGATACTTTTATTATATTTTTATTTTATATTTTATATTATTCTAATTCACTGATTAAATGTAAGAATTTGACTCAAAAGATAATGGACACTTTTAGAAAAAATGGCTTTATAAAGGTAAAAATGCCCATAAAATGTAAAAATCAGTTTAAACTTATTGGAAAAGATTAATTTCTATCAGTATGAACTGACCACCACACAGAATATGAAGAATATTAAAAACATTAGGAGTCAGCTGTCTGCGGCAGTCCTTAAGACACCAGCACAATAACACACTCAGCAAAATATCGTCTAATTATCGTTATCGATACAATCCCGGAAAATATCGAGATATACTTTTTTGTCAATATCGCACACCCCTAATACCAATGTTGTATGTAACTTTAGAGACGGTCCCTAGATTTGTGAATATCGAGTGCCGGGAAACGACACCTCTGGCCATTCCGTTGGGTCGTGTGTAAAGTCACAGATACTGTACGGACAATACGGCTCAGTTTTTCTATGTATCTTGCTCTGTTGAACGCCAAAAGTGACTTTACTAAGCTATACTGGATTTACAGAATGCATCTCCTGTCAGCGGGAAAGCCACGCCCCCAGCTATCACAAAACCCGAGCAAGTTCATGGTTGACACCCTTCATTAACATGTTGTGCAGAGGGACAATAAATGCGGAACTACATTCAGAAATAAATGAGTGATATTTATTTATTTATTTGCGATTACGTGTATTTATACACACATTTATTTATTTATTTGCATATTTATTTATTTATACACACATTTATTTATTTATTTGTGTATTTATTTGTTTTAATTTTTGCAGGTTTGGTCCTCCATACCTAAAAAGCTGTATTCTAATTCTTTAAACACCTAAATGCACACCAAGAGCTAATCTTACCTACTATAGTTAAACTATCTATGTAATATTATCATAACTGTTGTTATTCTTTCAATTGCAATAAAAAAAAAAAAAAAAGAGGGAGCGCTTGGCTGCTGATCTGCCATTTTGGCGCCAGTGGTTTAAAACGGTGGCACTTCGTGGAATCGATTCATCTTCCCTCGGATAGTAACGCCTGTGACAATGATGACGTATTTTTGACAGTGGTTTCGCACACCGCACTTCGTGTCGCAATTCGCATGTCGTGCGTGTAACAGAGCTGTTGTGAAAACAAGCGTTGTGTCTGTAAACTGTCGTAGTCGTACATTTTGGAGTTGTACTCTAACAAACGCACACAATCTCGTATCTGTAAACTGTCGTGGGCGTAGATTTTGGAATCCAACTCTGACAAAAAACAGAATTACATACAATACTTTTAAATTACGCACGAGTAAATTAAAATGACACACAAATGCTTTGAATTACGTACGATTATTTTTGACAGTGATTTTATTCCATACGACCCGCCAATAAAACCAGAGGGGGGGGGAGAGAGAGAGAGAGAAGATGCCCTCTTTTTTGTTCTTGAGCTGGACGGCTGCAGTCCTGGATTCAGTGAGAGCTGAGTAACAAATCACTTTCAGGAGAAACCCTGAACAAAGAGTCATCAAAGCTTTCGGACGCAGCTGCAGCGATCTTCTGAGGAGAGCTGAGCAGGTCACGGTGTTTCTCTTATTTAAACAACTGTATAACACACTTTACACAGTATGTTTGCAGCAATAAACGAGGACGTTTCTGTCTTGTTTTCATCGAGTTTGTGTGTTTTCTGACTTTTCTGAGCAGCGGGCAGTAATTAGGTCTATGTGAGGAAAATGTGAAGTCTCGTGATCTGTGAGGGGAATGAACATAAGAACTGAGCGATTTATGTTTTGTTTTGTATGTTCGTGTACATTATTGTTTCGATGTTTGCAGTGATAATGTTGCTGTTAGTCTCGTGATCTGTGAGGGGAATGAATGCGAACCAATATAAAGTAGTGCTGCTGTGATTTTATTGATAATGTTATTTCTCATTTGAGATTTTTCTTTGGC
>NW_015515461.1:21593-22929 GCF_001515645.1 Sinocyclocheilus grahami | reverse complement strand
ATTTGATTTACCAACATATATTGTTGTATTCATATTCCTATTCATAACAAGCTTTTTCTATATGATACAGTGTTTCTCAAAGAGTATAAATTCATCTTTTTACATGGAAATATATAGTTGCTTTTAAAATAATTATCACATTTGGAATAAAAAAGCATGAAAACGTCTTGGTCAACAGACATTTACATCTGCTCTTTGTTTGAGTTCTCACATGAACAGCGATGAATGAATGTGCGAGACATTGTCTAGTGTCAGCATTTGTTCATAACAGTCCTGTAACCAAATTAACAGCAAGAGGGCAGCAGACACCAGCTATGAACAACCTTTCAGAAGATGTCTGCTGCTAATGCAATATCTAGATACACTGTACTCCCAAATTCAGATCCTTTCCTATGTGCAGTTTAAAATTTAACACATGATAGCTGAAGCATGTGAGTTAGGAAACAGTCTAGCTAGTAGTGAGCTTGTATGTTAAGTTTCATGGTGACGTGACTGCGTTTGTCTTCCTCTTCCTGTTTGTGTGCATGCGATGAACGTGTGTGAGATGTGTGCTTTGGTCCTATTGGAGAGGAGAGATCTGGTGTATGTGAAGGTCACATGTACAGTAGAGCTGCACCGGTGCTGCAGACGCAGAAGAACAGTGCTGAGATAGACAGGGAACCCTGTGTCCGCTCTCCCTCAGCGAACACTGCGCCACACTGCACTCGACAGCACGCCTGTTTTCCTTGAACTAACACTGCGCACTGGAAGAGACTGCACTTTGAATATGTCCGCTATGATGCAGACATTACTTTATTTACAACCCCATCAAAAATACATTATTATAGTGTGATCTTCTCTTATATTCTTATGATGCCCTTCAAATTATGTTTGCAGTCTGCAGCTGCCTTTCGGTTTCCTCAAATTGCTCCCTTTTTTTCTCTTGTTGTAACCAATTGCACATTTCACCTTTAAATTAACTACCAGGCAGTGTAATTATCAGTGTGTCATGGCCTCTTCCTGTTATATGGTCTATTATGTGATGTTAAAGAGCATTAAGGGCCGTGCTTAACCTCTGACCTTTGCCCTCATCAGGGTCAGCAGCAGAATGAAGGGTGGAGGTGGAGGGAAAGAACCTCCGGTGGAGGGAGAGGTCAGTGGAAAGCGGCCCAAACGCAAGTGTCTGCAGTGGCACCCGCTGCTGGCCAAGAAAGCTCCAGACTTCTCTGAGGAAGAGGAGGAGGAGGATGAAGAGGAGCTGGAGAAGGTGAATGATTACACAAACTGGATTTACTTCAGTGCATTAAAGGGATAGTACACCCAAAAATTAAAATTCTGCCATTAATTACACATCCTC
>NW_015515461.1:19981-20435 GCF_001515645.1 Sinocyclocheilus grahami | reverse complement strand
AAAATACCAATAGCATGTATCATATCGTGGTTCAGTAGTATTATTTTAGATGGGCTAAAATAAAAACTATTGAAATAGACCTTCCATTTCCGCCCAATCTGTTTCAGTTTCAAAAATGCGTCAGTACAGCAAAAAACAAAGCAACTTTCTATGGTCTTTAACGTTGCATCATTGTTGAATCATTGTCAGGCTCAGTCAGATTTGTAGAATATACAAATATGTTTGTTTGTTTGTTTTTTGCATCTTTTATTTTTTATCATCCATCTCTGCAAGAAAGTTTGTATGGTTAATGAAAGCAAAATGCTTTATTGAGGTATTTTAATTCAAAATACCAATACTTGAAAACCAACATTAGCAACAGAAAACCAAATTGAAACCAACAATAGAAACAGCATTAATGTCGACTCTGAATTAGGGCTGGACAATAATTCAATATCAGTATGTATCGCGATAT
>NW_015515461.1:19437-19826 GCF_001515645.1 Sinocyclocheilus grahami | reverse complement strand
ACCGACTGTCTTCAGAATAGTTTAGATGGCATTTTTATCTAATAAGTAGCGTTCATGAGCGGAGCTGCTTTGTTTATACAGCCATTACTGGAGAAACCGCTAGTTCCACCGCTCTCACAGTGCCTCCTGCTGGCAGACAAGCAGTTTGCATTTTCAATAATAAACCCATTTCCAGCAACATGCTTTTGTTGTTACTCTATTTTTATGTTTTCTGAAGCAACTCGGAGCATGTTTCATACTCGTTATCCTGGTTAATGCACGCTTCAATCTATAAGAATAATCAGCCTACACTACCAGTCAAAGGTTTTTGAACCGCAAGATTTTTAATGTTTCTTAAAGAATTATCTTCTGCTCACCAAGCCTGCATTTATTTGATCCAAAATGCACCA
>NW_015515461.1:18679-18954 GCF_001515645.1 Sinocyclocheilus grahami | reverse complement strand
GCAAATCGGAATATTAGAATGATTTCTGAAGGATCATGTGACTGGAGTAATGATGCTAAAGCTCTGCTTTGAAATCACAGGAATAAATTATATTTTCAAATAGAAAACAGTTATTTAAATAGTAAAAATATTTCAAAATGTTACCGTTTTTGCTGTATTTAGGATTAAATAAATGCAGGCTTGGTGAGCAGAAGAGAATTCTTTAAACATTAAAAATCTTACCGTTCAACAGCTTTTGACTGGTATGTTAGCCTATAGTTTGAAGTAAAAAAATA
>NW_015515461.1:2537-3088 GCF_001515645.1 Sinocyclocheilus grahami | reverse complement strand
TTTTCTGTAGACTACAAAAGGAGATGGATATCATGAACTACTTTGTTACTGTCTGCTTTGATTGTATGGAAAAAAGAAGGATGAGCATCCTCAAAACATGGGAAAAATGGGACTGAAATTACATGACAGGAAAACATTTGCTAAATGTATTGATGTAAATGTACATAAGAGTGAGTAAATGATTCAGTGAGTGAACTATTAATTTACTTTAGAAATCAGTTAGAAAACGAATAAATGTTAACATTTACCTTGTTGTTTTTTCATTTTCATTTTGCTTTCTACAGAAAAAAAACATTAGATTAATTGACACTTATAGTTTTTAATCAGCGTGTAGTTTGTGAGAATTTTGTGTTTACGTTTCCTTCCTTGCCATATTCATATTTCTATTTTTCTTTGGAGTTTTTCCTTTCTACTCACATTTAACTTCATTATTTTTAGATTATTCAGTTGTTTTTCATACGGTGACGATATAAAAGACAATTATTTAATTTAGCATTTTTCAAATGATTTGATTTACCAACATATATTGTTGTATTCATATTCCTATTCAT
>NW_015515461.1:0-888 GCF_001515645.1 Sinocyclocheilus grahami | reverse complement strand
ACAATGTCCTACTACCTTTCTTAATTTGTTGTTCCGAAGATGAACGAAGGTCTTATGGGTTTGGAACAACATGTCATGTGGGTGAATAATTAATGCATTAATTACAGCAGGTGCTCTTCAAAGACCTGAAGACTGCAGACGACATGAGATTTAAATTCAGTTTCAGTTCATGTGTATTAGCTTTGAGGTCAACTGCTGTCATATGTCATATGCTGGTGTACTTCTAAACATTGACACATTAGTTTTTAGTAGATTTAAAATGCATTTTTCAGTTATTTACAATACAGTTACAAATTTTGGGGTCCAAAGTTTTTTTTTTTTACATAATTTTCTTGTTCTCACCAAAGCTGCATTTATTTGATCAAAATACAGTAAAATGGTAACGTTTGAAATGTTAGTACAAGTAAAAAATGTGTTCTATTTTAATGTTTTAAATATGATTTATTCCTGTGATGGCAAAGCTGAATTTTTTGCATCATTGCTGAATGATTTCCAGTGTTCAGTGTCACATGATCCTTCAGAAATTATTTTAATATGCTGATTTGGTGCTCAAGAAAAATGTCTTATTAATGGCAATTCTGAAAATGGTTGCACGGCTTGATATTTTTTTTAAATTTATTTTATAAATAAAATTCAATTATTTGAAATAGAAATGTTTTGTAACATATTAGAAATTCCTTTACTGTCCCTTTTGATCAATTTAATGCTGCTTTGATGAATAAAGCAATGAATTTGTATAAAAATCTTAATGACCCCCAAACTTTTGGATGGAAATATATATTGAGGGCTGTATAGACAGATATTTGTCCCAAACATTTTTTTTGTATTAGAATAATCAATATCAAAATACCAATAGCATGTATCATATCGTGGTTCAGTAGTATTATT
>NW_015515460.1:4448-5332 GCF_001515645.1 Sinocyclocheilus grahami | reverse complement strand
TTCTTTTAACGAAGCCCCAAAGACACATGTTCTGGAATATAACTCACCATCTATCAACTGATTAACAAAGTATATGTTATTTAAATACCATCTCTCAAAATATAATGATTCATTCCGAAAACGATATTCTGGTTATCCCAAATAAAGCAACAGTGAGATGGAAAATTATGATTGTAAACGCAATGTGTCATTTAGCAGGTGAGAAAGGGCACTGTAACAAAGATGCAAGTTTTAGTGCGTCACTGTAACACTGTTATTGTTTTATCATCTCATCATCGTGTGTTTGTTGCTTGTGACCATGCACATGTGTAAATAATTCACAAAAATCTTTCAATGCACTCGCCTAACAAACAAAGAAAACACAACAACTCAAGAGAAGTTTGTCATGTTTTATTTCTGCTCCTGGCTGAGAACAGTCCAGAGAAGTGACTCAGAGCATTCCGGATATGTCTGTGATTACTATGATAACTAATCGTCCCACTGAAGAACTTGCACCTTGTGCTGAGAGCTCAGCTTCAGCGTGAATCATGAAGGAACACGGTCTGTGAATCATCTCCAGTCAACTCCTACAGCTTCTCCTCGGACAGACAGAGCCGCATTGTGCATTAACACATGCACATGCATCAAGACACATACTACACAAATAAATCACGTTTGGTCAGATATAACGTATTATAACAGACATGATGACATAAAAGCCATAGCCCCTTCTTTCGTATATTAATGCTCTGCCTGTCAATATGATGCATTAATGTGAGATGCCTCATTCTGGACTGGAGCAATGCTGCTGAAAATTCAGCGCTGCATCACAGAAATAAATTATATTTTAAAATATATTAAAAACAGAAAACCAATATTAGAAATTGAAATAATATATCACAATA
>NW_015515460.1:0-883 GCF_001515645.1 Sinocyclocheilus grahami | reverse complement strand
ACTCCATGAAAACAGCAGTGGACCGCAAGAAGCTGGATCAGCTGTACAACCGCTATAAAGGTGAGCGGCCGCGAGCAGAGGCGGACAGTACAGTAACTAAGTACATTTACTTGATTACTGTACTTAAGTGCACTTTGAGTATTATTTTTTCTAGAAACTTATGACTTTAACTTCACTACATTTAAAAGACAAATACTGTACTTTTAACTCCACTACATTTCTATAAGGGTCTTAAAAAGTAGAAAGTCGTTACAATGTAGCAGCTTTGAAAGTCAGAGGGTGATTTTTTTTCTCCTCTAAAACAGGACTATTTTTTTCGGACAGTCTATCAGTAATCACTAATGTTGGGTTTACGTGAAGTGATTTCCCAGCATTTTTAAACACTGACCAGTTGCAAGAAGTTAATATTGTGGTATGTATTAGACACAATATTGCCTGATTTTGCTAAATTGTGTAAATGAAAATATTAGCTATGAAGCCACAGAAGAACTGTTGTGCGTCTCCTAACAAAGCACGATACTGTAGGTGTTTGATTTGAAGCTGCACTGCACAGACTGCTCTGTGTATGACACCAAAGCACCGCAAGAGCGATTAAAGAGCATTTTTGACATTTTTAATGTCAATTTTTTTTGTCTACCAAGCTGCTTTTTTGTGGGGAGAAAGGGGTATAAATATATTTTTATTTTTTTTCATAGGTTTTTAGCATTCTAGAAGCTCTTACTCAGTGTATTCTGTAGGCGTAATGCATTATAAGTTGCTTCAGAGGCATAAGGCATTGCAAGTACTACATACAACAATAATAAAACAGTGTGTTTACGTAAAAACGCACTCGAGTGTACTTTGTCCGCCTCTGGCCGCGAGTGTGTGTGTGTGTGTGTGTGTG
>NW_015515459.1:4812-5332 GCF_001515645.1 Sinocyclocheilus grahami | reverse complement strand
TCTGTTTTGCGATGCTCCGGGCCGTTAACGTCGACACTGTGCCTCGTGTTTGAGAACATCTTGTCATTTCTTACGCATTTGCGGTGCGCTGCAGTTCTCAAACACACGCTTGGTAGTCACGTAACTTTATCTTTCCATACAAGGCTGTGATGGAGAGCGTGATTGTTTACACAAAAGAGAGGTGTACGGGAATGTTTCACAATCATAGGCTGGGGACGAAACGACAACAGAATATGTGTGTTAATATTGTTGATTTCTTTCTTTTTTTTTACCAAAGTGTTATGCATATTTGGAGGGAAGTAAGCCCTTGTTGAAAATACGAGAGACTTCTGGGGAGAACAGCGGTGTCCATCATTAAGCTGCACAATCCACATGGTTTGCACTCAGGGGCCGTTTACACGACAACACTTTCATCCAAAAACGGGAAGCTTTTTATGTGTTTTGCCTGTTCTTTTAAACGACAACGGCGTTTTGCGGACTGAAAACGCATATTTTTGAAAACGGGTTTCAAAGTGCAAGT
>NW_015515459.1:0-625 GCF_001515645.1 Sinocyclocheilus grahami | reverse complement strand
TTTGGACAAAAGCATCTGCTAAATGATTAAATGTAAATGTAAATTAAATTTGACAACAATGGCACTATCTGTTGAAGTAATATGAAGTATAAGGCCAAAAAAAGGTTCATGTAGTGATGTTATTTCCACAATGTAACTGAACCAATAAGGAATCATGAATTATGTATGTAATAATAATAAGAAAATATAGGGTATAATAAATACAATAAAGTATGAAAAATGTGCAAGTAAAATAGAAAATGAATATGGAATATAATAAGGGGGAAACAGCAGAAAAAAATACAATTTATGCAGAGAACTCATTTTATTAACTTATTTTGCTAGTTTTAATTTGATAATTCAATTTAGTATCCCAAATTTTGAGTTTAACCCTGTTACTGCATGATTTCCCCCATTTCAAAAAAGTGACATTCTTCAATATTAATAATACCCAAAACATTATCTAATTTATTAATAATTAAATTAATAACTTGGTTCTTTTGTACAAGATGATGGGAAGACACATAAATAAAATGATGTCATTACATTATGATAATTCAACTCTGTTACCAAGTCATTGTAAGAAAAATTGTCAAATAAATGTTTTTGTTTATATATATATATATATATATATATATATATATAT
>NW_015515458.1:4494-5332 GCF_001515645.1 Sinocyclocheilus grahami | reverse complement strand
CATCTGCTTTTCTGAAACTGTCTATTGTCTTGGGAAGGTCATCATCCCTCATATTGTAGCGTTAAGTTGCAAAAGCATGGAAATATTTTGTAACAGCTGAAGTATTTTCCCTCGGTCAGCATGAGGTTTTTGTGAAACTGAATAGTAGCAAAGGGGAATAATATGAGTGATTCAAAGCAGCTAAATGAAATGATGAAAAGAGGGAGCTCAGGGCTACTGAAACCAATTTGTCTTGAGGTTATTCACCTCTAAACGAGGCAGACTGCGAAAATGTACTGTGTGTCCAGTAGAGATTGCAATGACCGACAACGAGTAAAATAGTGAGTGCTTGTCTGTGTTCTACGTTTCTGCTTTTTAATAGCTACACAGTCGCAGACTCACTTCACTTTTTAGAAAACCTTGATACATGCAATGAAATATGTTTGGGAGAACAAAGGGTCTTTACGTACTTGTGCAGTAGGACTATTCAATTTGACACAAAAGAGTCCATCTTTGAAACCTATAAGCATTTTACCACCATCCAGCCAGAATGTTTTAGCCGCAGTTAACCGTGCCCAACTGTGCTGCTGGAATGCATATGTGACATGCTGATTGTTTACAAGTGTAATATTTTTTCCACACTACTTTTCTGTCAGCAGTAAGCTAACTAGCTCATTAAACCTTATATAATACATCGATATTAGTCATATATTACATGCATATGTCAGTAAATGTCATTTGTAGCTAGTCTGGGAACTTTTACCTTTTGATAATCATCCTCCATCTGTCAGGCTTGTGTTGTGTTTTGTTCCCTATGTGCTCCCTGTGTCCCAGTGTTTAGCCCTTTTTTGGTTATGTT
>NW_015515458.1:0-593 GCF_001515645.1 Sinocyclocheilus grahami | reverse complement strand
AAGAAAGAAAGAAAGAAAGAAAGAAAGAAAGAAAGAAAAGAAAGTTCCTTCATAATTAATCTAGATTATGACAGTATATTTTAATTTTTTCATTTATTTAAATGCCAATATCACACAATTTCAATATCACACATATCTGGATCATTATGTATAATGGGTGTCTTTTCCAGTTTCATATTGGTAAATATGGTGATTATGCTAATCCTGGTAAGATTTTAAACATTCTATTAAACAACTGAATTGTTGAATTTGAAGTGTTAATCAATTGCACCGTGTCATTTCAACTTAAACTGATATATTTTAATATACAGTATGTTTGGATGTAATTATACTCTCACAAAGGTAATAGGGTTTACAGTTTATTTTAACATTAAAAGCCTTTTGTTCGAGGTTGTGAAACTGAAAGCTGGCAGAAAATTTGATGTTAATTTATAAATTTTTCAGTTTTTTGCTATACAAAATCAAGATAACAGAGTTGACATTTTGAGATTGTCACCTTACAATGAACAAAATATGAGATAAAACAAAAGGATAACAGAAGTGACAAAGTGCTTAAAGGGATAGTTCACCCAAAAATGAAAATTACCCCATGA
>NW_015515457.1:4535-5332 GCF_001515645.1 Sinocyclocheilus grahami | reverse complement strand
GTGCTGAAAATTCAGCTTTGCCATCATAGGAATGAATTGCATTTTAAAATATATTAAATAGAAAAAAACGTATGTAATAGAAAATATAAAACATTTAATTGATATTTCACTATATGAATATTGTTACTGTATCAAATAATCAAATAAATGATGATAGGAGACTTCTTTCAAAAACTTCATACAAATAGTTGATTATTAGGAACACATGGTAACTTATTAATTGCAAATAAACAAAACACAAATAATTTAATAACATTAATGTATTCTTTTGCAGATCTCATAATGAATATCTTTTTCATACCGTAGCATTATCTTTTTCACTTGTAGCATTAAAAATGCTTTTTTTTTTCAAATGTAGACAAAATAGTAATTTTTAGAATAGAAAATATCAACCATATCATCCGTTTTTGGCCATAACATGAAAATGATTATTGATTTATCTGTATCAGCTAGCTTTGTAGTATTGATGCACTGTTAAATCATAATTTCTTTGTTAATGAGGATTAACATAGAACATACAGTATTGTAAATGAGATCACACCTTTGATGCCTGGCCAGCTCTGTTTAATCTTTGGTTTGGGCACATCAAACCTTACGTAAGCGTTTCCTCCAGCAAAATCTGTGCAGCCGTCTTCAGTTGGGGAAGAGCCCACTGCACCATTACCCTTGAAAACAGACAGGACATCTGAACAATTCATACGGAATACATTATATCCGTACAGGACAGAGGAGTGACCATCAATATATTTTCAGTTAAATATGGAAAAAAACACCTTGCATTCAATAAGACATTTGAT
>NW_015515457.1:0-660 GCF_001515645.1 Sinocyclocheilus grahami | reverse complement strand
AGGGTTTTGGAAGGTATAGTTTTCCCAAAACTCATTTACGTTTCATGTCGTTTCAAACCTGTATGACATTTTCTTCCATGGGACATAAAAGAAGATATTTTGATAAAATAACCCATAATGAGGTCCAAAACAACGCTGGACTCCACTGTCTAACATTGTACGGAAAATATTTTTCAAATGATCATCTTTACCACAGAAGAAAGTAAGTCATATAGGTCAGCATGAGGGTGAATAAATTGACAGAATTTTTATTTTTGGGTGAAATATCCCTTTAAAAGCATGAAATTGACATATTTTGCCTGTTTGCTGCTTTTCCGATCACAGTAATTGATGGTCGTTAGTGAAGGGTTTGGGGCTGTGTGTGTTTTTATGGTATTATCAGTCAATCGGTATTGTCGTGATGCAATGTTCCAGTGTTTATTTGCTGTTTTGGTTATATGTGAGCCATCCTCTTAGTGCGTATTTAGCAGTATTTGGTGAGTGTTATTCCTCCGGTTGAAATGAGCGATGCAGCAGTCAGACTGGACTGTCGCCCCTCCTCCCTCAGGCCAGCAGCTCTGTCAGGTCAATCAGCGGCCTCCTCCCCCATCTCTTTGTGCTTTACTGTCTGTGTGCGCGTGTCAGTCTGCTCTAAATAAACACACTCACCCACAGTGATCC
>NW_015515456.1:4856-5333 GCF_001515645.1 Sinocyclocheilus grahami | reverse complement strand
AATAATAATAAATATTTAATAAGTTATATCAATTAATAACAATAATAATAAATACTAATAATTTAATCAATTACATTTAAATGATATTTCTTGTACTCCTTATGCTAATTTTATTAATAATAATAATAATAATAATTAGTAGTAGTAGAAGTATGTTGTTGTTTAAATTAATTTTTATAATTCTTTCATTACAATACTAATAAAAAAATAATGATAATATTCCGATACTTGTTAATTCTCAGTAATGACAATTCATGATAATTATCATTGAATCTAGAAGACTTTCATACCAGGAACTGAGGACTATTATCTTGAATTTTATTTTAGAATTTAAATGGACTTTTTTTTTTTTACACTTCATAATCAAATTTCTTGTACTGTCTTTATGCTAATTTAATAAAAAGAATAATAAATAATGACAATATTCCGGTGCTTATTCATTCTCGGTAATGAGAACTATTGAGAGTCGTCGCTGAA
>NW_015515456.1:0-627 GCF_001515645.1 Sinocyclocheilus grahami | reverse complement strand
GTAAGCGGCGCACATGGCGTAAACCTGATTGAACTGAACCGATCCGGACGACTGGGCCATTGGGTAAACCGTCACCAGATAGACTATGGTGGCAACTAACATGAGGAAAGCCATGATGGCGCTGATGATGATGACGGCCAGGTAGAACTTCCTTCCCTGAGCCACTTTCTGGTGCGAGATGATCATGATGAAGATGACCAGCAGAATGATGAAGGTGATGATGGCCATGGCGATCATGAAGCCCTTCCCCTGCCTGGGGTCGTTCTGAGAGCCGAGAATGCCGTAACCGTAACCTCCGGATCCACCCATTCCGTAGCCACCCATTCCGTAGCCACCTCCACCGTAGCCGCCGTATGAGCCTCCTCCACCGTAGCTGCCGTATGAGCCTCCTCCATAAGAACCTCCGAATCCAGCCGCTCCTGCATCCGTATCCCAGGCCAGCGTCGAGGCCACGCATACGAAGATGCCCACGCAGAAGATGATTGACATGACGCTCATGATCTTTATGATGCCCGGCGGAGACGTCCAGCGGTAGAAATGCTGGAACTCCTCGTCAGGATAGTACGAATACGCAGGCTGCGGGGCAACATTACTGGAGAGAAAATGGTCCAAACTGTTTTTTTTTTT
>NW_015515455.1:4471-5333 GCF_001515645.1 Sinocyclocheilus grahami | reverse complement strand
TGTACCTGCATGAATGGTCATGTGACATGCGTTTTTGGTTGTGTATTGTAGATGGAGATCGTTTCTGAAACGCAGTGAAAACGCCAGTATAGAAGAGGATCGATTTCATTTTAAAAAGAAAACGCACTAGTATAAACACTAAACAGGGCCTGAGTCACCACAGTGTCACCTGGAGCACTGCACTGTGGGACCTACATATGCAAATACAGTATATATTGTACATAGTTATAGAGTAAGTTTATATTTGTAGAATAAGTTTTAATATTTAGAGTAATATTTAGAGTTTTTTTAGATTACATTTTTAGCCCAGTGTTGTGTGGTTGTTAGGATGTTTCTGCTGATTATCAGTGAGTTGATACAGTATGTGGTTCCTAGTTGTTTAAAGCAGATTTTATTGCGTTGCTACATGGTTGTCAGGATGTTTTGGGTGGTTTTCCTGTGCATTGTTAAGGTTTTCTAAACGATTGTTAGCGTGTTTCTGAGCAGTTTTCTGAGTGGTCTATCATGCATTGCTTCATGGTTGTTAGGATGTTTAGAGTGGTTGGTTGATATGCGGTTGGTTTTAAACAGCTGGGTTAGGGTAGGTTAGGGTCCCTCACACGGTTTGCAGCTTGAGCTGTGTGGGCTTGTGTGCATCAGTGATGCCGAGAGCTGGTACTTCACAGCTACTGATAGGATCACCCATAGTGGACAATCTCAGCTGAGATGCCAGATGAAGACAAACCACCTGATTCTGGAGAGCAGCAGATTGGCCTGATGTATAATGAAAAACTGAACTGTTGTCTTAACCTGTATGATAATCTTTAAAAATAAAATTGTTAAAAAAGAAAGAAAGATTGGCCTGATGTTCCTGGCATTATAT
>NW_015515455.1:2370-3754 GCF_001515645.1 Sinocyclocheilus grahami | reverse complement strand
GGTAATATTATTCAATATTCAGTAGAACAGTAGAACATTTTTTTTAGCTGAAACCGTGGTCCTTGAAAATGCAAGACGACGGCTGTCCTTTTTGAGAACAAAATGAATAGCCTACCCATGTCTACTGTACCCATTGAGGTCTTATGAAGCGAAACGATAGGTCTGTAAAGAAAATAAACATTATTTACTTTACTACCTGTAATCCCCCAGACAACGTGAAATCCACCAACTGGTTCCTAGTTTTTTAACATAATCACGCAATGACGTAACGTAAACGCAATTATATCATTAAAGCAGCCAATAATGCATATAAAGTGAATAAACTTCATCAGCTCACCTTTTTCATAAACAATAGAGAATGGGAATCTACGTCACGCCACGCTCAGGAGCACACAGTGTAAACACACGCAAATCACCACAGAAAAAGTCGACCGTTTACTATTAATATTTTTTTGAAAACCATCTAACATACTCTTAGAATAAAACGGACTAATATGTAAATCTCTTTAAAAAAAAAATCGCTCTGTGGTTTGTCTGAGAGGCTGCAAATTTTCATTAATCAGTCACCTTCACTACAGTGGTGCTGGTTTAGGCTAACTGCTAAAACACTGGTCAGAGTAGCAAAATCATGGCTATTTTTTAAAGGGGAGAATACATAGCTAGATCTCAAACAGTGGATCATTTATCATTGTTATATATCGTCATATTGAATTAAGTCATTATAGATGTAACAGAACTTACTAGAAGCTGCTTTGAAACGATGTGTATTGTGGATGCTCTATAAATACCTTGACTTGAATGAACCAAGTTGAAGATTCTTACTATTAGAGATGCCGAACAATGATGCAAGCGATCAAATGAATGAATGAATGAATGAAACTAATACGTGCAAACAAGTGGCTATCAACAAGCTGCCGCAAGATAACGTTTTCATATGATTTTCTTTTATTTGTGGTGTGAGGGCTTATGTTTAATGCAAACCAATGTATATATAATCTACAGAGATCAATTATTAAGACACATCTTATTTGAGTTGTTTACCATACCGAGTTTCAGTTTAACTTTTATCCGAGTTCCGTAGTGAATAGTCAGACATTTTATATTATTTTATGTTTACATGATTCAACTTAAGATCACGTTGGAATGATTAACGCTTACTGTATCAACATAGTTAATCAAAAGCAGAGCTATTTAATGCAGACATTGATAAGGGCTATGCCATAGCCCTTATCAATGTCTGCAGGAAATACCTCTACTTTTTCAGCTTTCTAACGCTGAAAAAAGCACGTTTTTCCCACCGGCCGTGCAAAGGGCTATGGCAAATGATGTAAAGTGAGCATTAACCACTCCAACGCGATCTTAAGTAGAATAATATAAACATTAA
>NW_015515455.1:0-772 GCF_001515645.1 Sinocyclocheilus grahami | reverse complement strand
GATCGGTGTATGACATCAAAGAACCGCGAGAGCGATTTGGAGCGGTCTGCTTTGTAATCGCTCTCGCGGTACCTTGATGTCATACACCGATCGTCTGCGCAGAGAACACAACACACCTAATCAGTAATCAGTTTGGACGGTTTCAAGCAGGAGACAGCAGTTTCACTATATTTGCACCAATTTCTGGTAAATATTAACGCAAAACGTGCATTGATTCTAAAGCATTGACTATGCTTTAGAGTTACACTTTATTCTGGTTAATGATAAAGAGACAACATTAATATGTTTTTCGTGAGTTTAAGCCTGCTGTATCCCTATTTACAGTATGCTGTCCTTACTGTGAATATATTTGGAAAAGATTTGGTAGAATTACTCATAATGTTGTTATTGGTGATTTAGTTGCATGGGTTCATTTAAAAAAGTTCACTGGGACACTCAGGTACAGATTTATGGATTTTATTTAGTTTCAGAAACTAACTGATCTTGAACGTGGTTACATAACTGAACAGAAGCATTTTAACTCGACTGTAAAAAAAAAACGGACTGTGTAGGCTACTTCCCATGGAGCATTGCGCAATTGAAATCGATTCGTTTGCCATTTCCTCAGTCTTCACTGTAACATGATCCTTCAGAAATAATAGTAATATGCTGATTTAATGTAATACTTCCCATTATTATCAATGTTGAAAACAGTTGTGCTGTGCTTGTTGAACAGAAGAATTATTTAAAAAATAAATAAATACAAAATCTTGCCAAACCCAAACATGGTTTA
>NW_015515454.1:4512-5334 GCF_001515645.1 Sinocyclocheilus grahami | reverse complement strand
TTTGCGCCTTAGGCAAGAACAGTGTCACCTCCTGTGAAACTGTCTGATACTGTGTAATGGACAAATCAATGCAAACAGCATCTGATACCAGAAATGTGATTTTGTCTGCTCATATAGTTTTTTCTAAGATGATACAATCACTGGAGTTCTGAGAACACACGGGATTTTGTGAAAAATAACAACCAATGAATGATATTCAAGAGGTTAAGAACAAGTCACAGTGATAACGCAAATCTAAATCCATGGCAAACAGAGTTGCAATTGCAGTTTCCTGTCTGACACTTTCATTTTTAGTCATGCTTTTCTCAGCTCTCATTCTTGATTAACCTGTGGTGCATGAGAGGAAATGACTGTGCACACATTAGGATGTAAATTGTGAGATGTATGAACGTTAAAGGGTCTGAAAATTTTTCAAAATTTCCCAAACAATGATGCTTGCTCATTATATTATGCATGTAGTTTTACGAGAAAATCTTTTGCTGTCGTTTTAAAGCACCAAGGTGATGAGGTGTCTAGTGTGACGTGTAGGTTTGTCTCATGTTAGGGACATCTTGGTGTACATCTTTACATAAAAATCATGTAATTCAAGATACATAGCTTCCATGTGCAAGGTCAAACCAAATGCTTTGTTCCTTTCCACACTGGAAACGTCAGTAACACATATAGCATGTACAATGCGTGTATTGCAGGGTCCAAAGCCCACACACTACTGACCTGATGACTGCACATTGCAAAAATTGCAAAATAGTACACATGAAATCATGTAAAAAAAAAAATCGAAATTTTGTTTCCTGTTGTGCACATCTATTATTGCATGTTTGT
>NW_015515454.1:2523-3147 GCF_001515645.1 Sinocyclocheilus grahami | reverse complement strand
GCATCCAAACAACACCAGCCCCAGCACAAGCACCGACGTAAGTGACCCCCCCCCACCCCCTTCACCCAACACGGACACACACATGACCCCCAACCGAAAACATCTTCCCGCGCCCCTGAGTCTTACACAACGGGAATTGGAGATTGGAGAAGGAGACTGGAGCTTTCTTACTTATACATTTATAATCATATTTTAAATAGAAATTTTTGAAAATAGAATTATGAAATTAAATGATACTTTTAATGATGAAATTAAAACCACCAGTCTTAATGAGTGAGTCACAGAAGCATTCATTCAACTGATTCATTCAAAACTTTCTTGTATTCAGGAACTAGGCAAGAATGGGTCACTGAATCACTCAACCAATTCATTCAAAACCTCGGATTCATTCAGTAAAAGTGTTCAGTGTTTTGCTCGGAGACGCTGTGGCTGAACTGAACTGTTGGCAGCCGTGCTGATATTCTAGATATATTGCTTAATATTGTATGTTATAAATATAAAAACAAACTCATGCTAGGGCCGTTTTGCCAACATATCTTCAAATTTAGTGCATTTGAGAAACATCAATAATCGATAAAAGGGATATTTGACAATAAAGCACTATGATTTGAGTGGCAAATGTCA
>NW_015515454.1:507-1673 GCF_001515645.1 Sinocyclocheilus grahami | reverse complement strand
TCAGTCTTATGCACACCCCTTCAAGTAAAGTGTTACCAAATATGTCTTGCAGACGTCAACTAGACGTCTCCGTGATGTATGTGTGCTGTCAGGTGTGACTTGAGTCCCCTACCTCTGTCACTTACTAGAACGGACTGGAGGATCTCGCTCCCTGGAATGAATTTCGGGATTAATTTGTGGATTGGCACGACTTCTGGACAGGAAGGGACTTGGGAATCTTGAGCTTGCATGAGAAAAGAAGGTGAAAGGCTTGGTGGGTGTTCTGTAGTGTGTGGTAGCTCGATGAAAAAAACCTCCGGTGCCAGGATGATTGAGGTGGAACTGGCATCTTCGTCCACCTCACCAACAGTAAGGGACAAACCACTTAACCACAAAACATAAGCTAGATATTGTACCAGAGTACACATTGTAGCGCTCACTTGTACCTGAAGCAACAAACGGTCATCCATTCCACTCCAGAATACAGTTTTCATTGTGGCATCATTCCATGGCACCAAGTGGGTGAGCTCAAGGAACTCCTCAACGTAGTTTTCAATTGGAGAGCCACCTTGTGTCATGGAGAAGAGGAGAAGGCTGGAACGAAGGAAATGGTGCTCATGCTGTTGTGCTTTTGGTGATGGTCTGGTCTTCTGTCAACAACAATGGATGATTTATTGTGGAAATCAGTGCACAAGGTGAGTACTGTATATGCAACAACAACAGAGCGAGGGTGGTGCTGTAATGTCTGTGGATGGAGGTGAGCACCACACACACACTTATGGATATCAGTCGTTGAATGATAATTAATGGCAGTCTTATCTTACAGGGTGAAGGCGAACATAACGGGAACTGGAGATTGGAGAAGGAGACCAGAGCTTCAGAGATGAGGAATAATCTAAAAGGTGAGTATCGAGGGAAGTAGATAGACAGACCTTGCCTGTCACTCAGTGTGAATGTATGTCTACACATTAAAGCATTTATTTTAATAAAGTCTTAATTATACTCTCCAGACTTTTAAATTCACATCATATGTTTGTATTTAATATACTTTCATAGATTAAGGATGCGAACACAAGCACAAATTTGATGCAATCTTGCTCCAATAATCTCTGACAGACTGTTACATGAAGCTAGCAAATATTAATTGCTTGAGAGAGATTCTAATATGAACATGCAGAAGCTGCAGT
>NW_015515454.1:0-418 GCF_001515645.1 Sinocyclocheilus grahami | reverse complement strand
AATTGCTTGAGAGAGATTCTAATATGAACATGCAGAAGCTGCAGTGTGCCTGTTGGTCGTGATATACATCTCATTATATACAAACCTTTTGAAGAGTCGCAGGGATGCTGAAGCCTATGCACAGCCTGAATGTTTTTTAAGACTGTAAATGCATTTTATTGTCCCTTCAAGTACAATTGTTTTGGTATTTTTTTCAAGCCATGCTGCTTACAACAGATATTTAGTATATGTTTTGAAATATATGTTGTCTCTATATATACATATTTGTCATAACAAGTAAGGTTTTAGGAAACAAAAACAGAAGTGATACCATTGAATTGAATTGGGGCTTTCTGTTGTGTTACAGTGACATGCCTCAGTAGACAATACATTCTTTTCCTCTGCAAAAATCCCTAAGCATCGGGACAGCTTATTTTAC
>NW_015515453.1:4003-5334 GCF_001515645.1 Sinocyclocheilus grahami | reverse complement strand
ATATAAAGAGAGAGAGAGAGAGAGAGAGAGAGAGAAACCAATCAACCTAGAGTTTCTCCATTACCCCAATTTTACAGACTTTTGATAGTTACCAGTATATTGTTGTCCATGTAAATTATTTCATACAAATTATTCACATTACTCCACATGTTTTAAGATGTAGTTAACTCACTAACAAATAAAAAACATATTTGATGGATGACATAAAAAAAAAAGTTTTCCTGCAGGCAGTTTCCCGGAGCAAAAACATATGATGCCACACCACCAGGATATAGCGTGATCGAGAAAATGTGTTGTCATTGCATTATTAATAATTTTTTGGGTCCCTTCTCAGCACATTTTTTTTAAATGTATTAAAACTTTGGGATGATGTACAATACTAACCTGTAGTTTCCACAATGCCTTCCAGGATGACGACAATCTCAAACTGCTCATTCATGAGGGACCGCTGAGACAGGTCGAAAAAGGGGCTATTGGAATTGATCTCATGACATATTGTGAGGGGTGAGACAAGAAAGAGTTGGTCAGCACCCGTTCCAAATCCCACATCCAATTCCCGCTGATCCAGCGGTAGAAACTCTCCCTCAGGGGTTTGACGAGACTAAAGCAAACACAGGGTGAGATAAGCGGTTAAGGCACATTCATAATTTCTCTGTCATATACTAGAATCTGTAGTACTACTTTAAATCTCAACATACATCTCAGACGATTTTTCAGATAAATATCTCAGCCTGTGGCGCTCAGGGGTGAACTAAAAATTAATTGTGCTGATAGTAATGTTTATTTGCACACGCTGCCTGTGCTGTTGTAGTACTGGATTCACTTAAGCAATTATGGAAATAAGGTAACAGCACAAACACGCCCCAAAAAAAGCGGTACTGAACAAAATTTGCTTGATACAATTGCCCAGACCTTTAAGGATGATTCTGAATGTTAGGTTGGGCAGGATGTTGCAAAATACTGTCTAGCATACATTACTGGGATTGTATAACATCTACAATCCAGGTACCTGAATCGCTCATTACCTTGTTAAAAACATCTTAAATCAGCCTAAGATAATTTGCATCTATTAACTGGTCTCTTAAGCTGGTCAGACTGGTCTATTGGTCAGTTTTAGATTATTTGTGCGCATTTTTCACTTTCACTCATATGGCTGCCCAGCTAAACCAGCTAAAAACCAGTTTGGCCACATTGGGAGACCTTCTTAAGACCAGCAAATGTCTCTTATAAATAAAATTGTTTAAATAATGTATCAATATTATAAAAAAACTAACTACATTACTTAAAATTACTAATTTAAAAATTACATTAATATGCTAATTTACATTTTT
>NW_015515453.1:0-3086 GCF_001515645.1 Sinocyclocheilus grahami | reverse complement strand
AGTTGCACATTTCAATGATTTTTAGAGGTTTAATTTTCAAAATGTTGATCATTATCTTTTTCAGATACTCATAAGACAGCCTGGGCCAGTAAAAACACTGTATAATATAAACACTTCTCAGGCATTAGCCATAGTAAACTGTAAAGCAAAGCAAAAGAGACTGTAAATTTCAGGCAGGACAGAGTGCTTACGCTGCAGGCCGCTCTGAGCAATCAATGGGCTGCTGTTTTTTTCTAGAGTTCTGAATAGGACAGTAACGAGTAAAGGGTAAAACAGAAGGGAGGAAGGTGCTTATGAAGTCAACCATCCGTCATCCCGTGCTCACTGCATTGCGCCTACTGTGGTGTGGTGAGAGCCATGTGTCAATTATGTTCTTCTTTTCTCAGAACACAGCCTCCCACCCCAACAGCCGCCTTCTGTGTTTCTACTCCTTTCCGCTCTGATCAGTCCTATGTCCTGCGTATTTCTTATCGCAAATCCTGGAGCTCTTTTTCTTTGCCCTTTCTCCATATGTTCTCTCACTCTTATATCATTCTCAATGGGAAAGCACTGGTGACTTCTGCCTTATGAAGATTGTCCAGTGTAAAAAAATAATATTAAACCAGTATTTTTGTTTTGTTTTCCTGTAATTGCAAATCAAATTGCAAAAAAAAATTAATAAAACAGACTTATGACTTGCATAAACCAAGTAAAAAAAAGATTGCGTAAAATGTTTTGTTAATTTGTCCGTAAGGTAAAATAAATAAATCAATAATAATTCATGATATTCTTGAAACAAGATGTAATATTGTAATGCCATGCATTTTCTAGAGCATTTTTTTTTAATGATGCCTAGATATTTTTACTGAAAAACAAACATAAAATATTCATTAAAATGTTTTATTTGGCTGTTTCCCAGTTCAAATGATTATGTTTTGGTATTTTCTGCCATGTATTTTTGGTTATATGTTTTGTATTTAAACCAATTACAGCTGAAAGATGACCTGGGTAGGTGATATAACTTTAATGAAATAATACATGTATTTGCTTGGACATGGGATTTTCTTGAATTCCTTACGATGGCATGAAATTTTAAACAGCATAGGAACATCTTTGCCCTTTCAATTGTCATGCAATGTGACCTTGGACCTTACAAAGTGTTTCTCTTCTACTGTTTGAATTTTTGAGCTGAACTGAGCTGCAGGTATAACACTCTGCTCATATTTAAACTCAGGCTCCAATAGCTTAGTGACAGTTTACATCGAGCCGAAGGAAATGCACCTTTTGTCCAAGTATACTCTTACCGCAAGGCTTCCCATGGGAATCCATATAATCAGGGGGATGTGCCCAATTCATTTATGCACGTCATTGCTCTTTGTTCTGAGAGCAAACAAGATCTCTATGCAAATCAGAGACTGCTGAGATCGGTGCAAACAGGCATTGACCAATTTTACAGTACGGCGAGCTCTGTTTAAAATCAATGCAAGCTTCCCTCCCCATATGTCACGTGAAGCATCAAAACATCCAACATTGTTCTTCACCGAGAGAATCAGTTAACTACGTTCAGAATCAACAACATAAATTGATGTAGGATATTTTCCCTACAGCACTGTTGCGAGATGCGCCTTTGTGCTCGTAAAACGTGCGCAAACACACACACATACCACACCATCCACACGGGCTCTATTGACAGTTTAGTAATAGTATTTTCTACAGAAAGCGCTACCTTGATGAGCTTGCACCTGATCTGCGCCGACACCATGTGGCTATTCCTGAGATTCCCGACCCTAAACATGAGGCAGAGCTTCCCGTCCCGTTGTGAGATGACCGCGTCCTGGCTGAACATGAGGGTCTCTGCGCGTTTCTTGGGCTGGGACATCTTAATGAACATACAGCCGATGAGAAATGCGTCCACGATCGAGCCCAGCAGCGACTGGAACAGGAAAAGTATGATGCCCTCCGGGCACTTCTCCGTTATGTATCGGTACCCGTAGCCTATAGTCGCCTCAGTCTCGATGAAGAACAGGAAAGCGGAGGGAAAGTTGTAAACGTTGGCGACGCACGGCGTGTACGATTCGTCGTGGCCGTGGCCGAGGTCCCCGCGGATGTACGCGATGATCCACCACATAGATGCCATGATGAGCCACGCGACTGTGTACGTTAAAAGGAAAATAAGCAGGTTCCAGCGCCACTTGAGGTCCACGAGCGTGGTGAAGAGGTCGGAGATGTACCTACTGGTCTCACCGCCAAGGTTACCGTGCTGGACATTGCATCGCCCGTTTTTCTCTACGAACCTCTGGCGCTTTCTTTTGGCCGGGGCAGAAAAGGACATTGCCCGGTTGGTGTTAACAACCTGATAGTCTTCGCCGAATTTTCGCCTGATCGTAGACATGATGCGCGAGCCACAATTGTCAGGTAAATACGCTAGAAGGATGTCTTAAGTTTCGCGCTGGTGTGTATCCACACGTACGGCGTAGCGCTCCATAGATCGACAACTTCACACTCTTGCAGCCTTTCAGTTAAGATTATCTATGTTATCCACAAATTATTAAAATGTATGGATGTGCAAAAAAAAAAGTAATTTAGTAAAAATAAAGCAAGTGCTCGCGTGTCCTCCTCGCAACTTCTCTCAGCTTGGAGATGTGAAGTGTAGATAAACTGCGACACTGAATCTGAACTGACGCGCGCTTCATCTGCCTGTACGCTTAGAGAGAGAGCGAGAGAGAGAGAGCAAATGTGCTTGTGTGTGTGTGTGTGTTCCAATCATTGAGCAGCAGCAGTAGTAGTGTGAGGAGAAAGGGGTCGTTTCTCTTGAGCATGTGTGTCTGCTGTAAAATACTAGCATTACAGTGCCATCTGCTGAGGGCATATATACAGATGAAGACTCTCCAAAAAATAAATAAAATTTAAGTGATGTTTATCAAAATCAAATGTGACAGGAATGTATAAAAGTTAACAATAATCAGATTTCCAATTTAAATAATGACAAAATAGGCTACAATAAAATAGACAAAACAAAAAAAATATATGAAAATCTATAAGGGTATATATTTTTTTGTATTTTTGAAAGAAATTCAGTACAGCAAGTGTTACTATGCTTTTTATTT
>NW_015515452.1:2804-5335 GCF_001515645.1 Sinocyclocheilus grahami | reverse complement strand
TCTCAGCATGCTGTCTGTCTGCTTCTAGAAACTGTGGCGCAGTTAGGTCGCCACGCTCGATTCAGCTAGGAACGTTTAATCTCGGTTTATATCTGGAATCGTTTTCAACAGACAACTGGCTAACTGTTACGTAGCTTAGATTCAAATTGGTTTGAAAGAACACTTACTATTAAAACCTCTCCTCTGCGTCTCGGGTTGCTATTAATATATTGTGCTTAACAGCAACAATTTTCAGCTTTTTAACAGTTTAAGAGAACGTAAACTGTCGTGACTTTAGCATTATTGGCTGAAAAATGGCATAATGGGCGGGATTGTGGTGGCTGAAATGGAGCTTTTCCTTCTTGAACAATCTGAAGCAAAAAAAAAATAGTAAGCGAATGTCCGTTACTCGAGCAGAAAAACTGAGTTTTTTGGGCTTTGGTCTTCGCACAGTTGAAAAATCCTCGACGCCAGATCTCCACTGAGACCGACTCAGACCTGAAACGAAACAACAGCACAAAGGAACATTAGAGAAAAGCGAATGTTTGGCGGCGGAAATCCAGAAAACGATCAAAAGGTAGTTTTTGCCGATAAAAACTGATGTGGTAGCCGAACTTTGGGATAAAAATCGTCTTTTAAATCGCCAAAAGGTGGAGAGCCGTCCTCCGACGCGACACTTACCTCAGACAAATCCAGGAATGCTCCGGTGAGGGCGGGACTCGGCTTATATAGCTCTGACGTGTTTCGCGTCGTCCCGGGCTCGCGCGCGCGCGCGCTGTCGGAGCAAAATGGAGTTGATGATCACGCGCTCCTCCAGAAACGACCTTCTTCTGTGTGTTCAAGGACGAGCCCATCCCCCACCCCGGCTTCCGGTGGTTTTACGTGCTTTCTATGCGAAGATAATCATTCATTTGTTGGATTTTTTTTATGAAGTAACGTAAGAATTCACTCTGCAATAATATAGGCGTATTCGTTTATGCAAATTCAAGAACTAGCTATTGTAAGGCAGATTCAGCCTTTATGTAAATCACTGTAACGCTATTATCTTCAAAGTGTGGGTTAAAAGTAAACATTAATTCATTTAAACGATCATTTATATAACCACAAGTAATATTCCTAAGACAAAAATGCAAAACATTGGCACGACATGCAATAATTAGCTGGCAAACTGACCAACAGGAGGGATCGTTTCAGGAAACGTTTCACATAAAAATACATTTTTACATTGATTTCTGTCTGAAATATTTGACTAGGTAAACTATGAATTCATTTTAAACGATCTCTTTTCAAATGAAAACGTGAGAACAATAAACGCGCACTTCCGTCACAGTAAGTTACACTTTAACCTCAACAACTTCCTTTGATGCAAAACAAAATGGCAGCCTCCTTACGGCGCATTGGAATAGTTGTCTGCCGCACATTTCCTGTCATTTTACAACGAAATATTCAAGCACAGGTTGGTTGGTTACAGAGAAATATATTAATTGATGGGTTTTTTTAATACAGGATGTATAAATATGTCTGTTGCTGTCCACTCATTTCGCGTGCAAACAACAACAACAAACAAAGGACAAATTACGCGTTTTGTATTGCAGAGAATCCGAGATTGGAAAAGAAGTGCTCCAGTGCTGCGTCTGAATTTTCGTGCTTCATCATCTTCATCATCTTCATCATCTGCTGATGACACGGATTCAGCTGAGGTACTGTCTAGATATTCAGACAGACCATGGGAATACTTAGAAAGTGAAGGTAAATATGATTGATTAGATGATTAAAATGAATTACTTGTGGTTAAAACAGCGTTTAATGTTGCTCAAATCTCTCTTTAGAGTACATTGAGCGCTATGGATCAAAGCCTGTGTGGTCTAACTATAGGAGGAATCATAAGGGGGGCGTCCCTCCTCAAAAGACAAGAAAGACCTGTATTGCAAGTTCTCATTTGTTTTGAATTTTGATTGATTGGTTTGTTCTTCAGATTTTTTTTTTCTTCAGTCCATTAAATTTGTATTAATGAGGATGATTGTCTTGTCATAGAGAGGTGACAAGATATGCGGCAATCCTTGTCCCATCTGTCGTGATCCAAACATCATTGTCCATTACAAGGTTTGTTTTTCGACTCTGTCTTTTGTGTGTGTGTGAGGACAATGTATTTGCTTTAATATACACGCTTTTCCTCTGCAGAATGTGAACCTGTTGCAGCAGTTCATTAGTCCTCAAACAGGAATTGTGCATGATCCCACTCGAACCGGTAATTCATTTCTTAATACATTCAAGTGTCACATTTCTGGTGTGATCATGATCTGATCAGCACTTTTCATCTTCAATTGTTTCCTCAGGTGCGTGTATGAAACAACAGAAACTACTTAACAAGGCCATTGAAACTGCTAGAGATTGTGGTAAATGTACACTTTTTTTATTGTTATAAGTGCCAATGTGCACAAACAAGTCATTTTATGAAAATAAATGATCAATTTCATTATTTGGTGCACAAGTGCTTAATGTGATGGTTTTTTTTCTTCCTTCGTTTAAGGTTTACTTTCTGCCCAGTTACC
>NW_015515452.1:0-977 GCF_001515645.1 Sinocyclocheilus grahami | reverse complement strand
AAAAATCGTCAGTGTATCAAATACTTATTTGCCCCACTGTATATGAGCAAGAAGAAAATGTTACATTTTGTCCAGGCAAGACAACAAGCATAGTATATGAAATCTCCAATAAACCTGACTTTGTTGCAAAAAATTTTTTTATTTGTTTTTCCATGAGATTTGGATGCATACTTTATATTCAAATCAAGTTAGTCAATAGTTTATTTCCTCATTCACGACAGATGAGCTACAGGAAGCATCACTGTATTAACATTTATATAGGTAAACACTTTGGAGCTGGTTTTGAATGTGAGCTTAATGACCTGAACACAAGTGTTCATTCTACAAAGGCAGTTTAATACTAAATATATGCATCTGCCCACAGACACCATTATCAAACTGCACACTTCTAGCCACATCCGTTCACATTTGATAGTGACAGTATGTTTTCTAGCATTGCATCACATGGATGAACAGAGCTGGTAATGATATGGCCTGAATGTAAGCATAATACAAGAATGCCAGACATCACGGCTAATGAACAAGCGCTGTATGTATAAATTGTCAGTAAGTAAAAATACTGATCTGGAATCGGTCTTCACCTATTTTAAAAGTAAAAGACGTGAAAAACCCATCCTGGTATTGTAGGGTTTGTGTATATCACCCTACACAGTTTGCATGCAGGTGCTCAGCATAATCTGTCAATTTACCAAGAAGGATTTATTTCAGTATTGAGGCTTTAAAAATTAGCAATGTAGATGCAACAAAAAGCCCTTCAGTGATGTAGTTTGACACTCTTGTTATTAATACCAGCCATTGTTCATTCTTTAGGCTTGTTGACCAGGGTTTCTCCAAGAGCCTCCAGCACTTCTCTCTTGTAGTCGTCAAAGTCTCCATCAATCTGGCTGATCGAGTGGTCCTCAACCACCCACAGCTGGCACTGGGTCTCCGTGATGAGCCTGGCATCGTGGCTCACAATTATCACAGCTAAAAAGATT
>NW_015515451.1:4002-5336 GCF_001515645.1 Sinocyclocheilus grahami | reverse complement strand
TGCCGAAGCGTTTCTCCTTTGGGTTTCACATCAAAGTGCGCAGATCGCTAAATATGAGCAGCTTCTCCAGCCCATGATAGGACACATTGAGTTCACTTTGAGGCACAGGAAGTAGGGCAGCCAACTAAGCAGAATACAGATGTGCATTACTCTTTCAGGATATTGTTGAAGCAGATTCTAACACCCAACCAAAACAAACTGTTTGCGCTTGTTAAAAAAAGCCTTTTCCTGGCTCGGCTAAGCTTGCTAAGGCAATGAACAAACCTAACCATATGTATGAAACATTGTGCTAATAGTTTTCTAACATTTTCTTTTGGCAGATGATAAATGGGTGAAAAAAAATACATTGAAGGCTTACACTTCATCAGTGCATCACGAGAATATTAAAGATTGACTCTTGTGAGACAGAATAACCCTTATTTACTAGTTCTTTTTGGTGAACATGCAGCATGTTCAGAGGAGTCAGATTCTAGAAAAAATGATTCTTAGGATTCAGTTCTTTTTAGTGAATCAGTAGCATAAAGCACAACCTGTGGAGTTTGATTCCATAAGAAATGACTCTTATGAATCAGTTCTTTTTAGTAAATTTATAGCATACAGTGTAACCCACAGTTTCATTCGCTAACGAATGACTCTTGTGAGTTGCTTCTTTTTAGTGAATCAATGACATACAGTGCAACGAGTGGAGGAGTCTGATTCTCAAACTAATGACTCTTATTAGCCATTTTAATGTTTCAATAGCACACAGTTGCAATCACAACAAGTGGAGTCAGATTCCTGAACGGATGACTCATGTGAGCCAGTACTTTTTAGTGAATCAATAGCATGCTCACTATTTAGTGAACCACCTGCATATAGTGCAACCAGTAGAGTCCAGTTTCTGAATGAATGACTCCCATGAACCAGTGTTTTTGAGTGAATCAGTAGAGTCTAACTACAGAATTATGATCTAGTTCATTTTAGTGAATCATAAACGATTATGAGTCAGCCAGTGCAGTTAACCAACAGGATTCACGTACTGAACCACAAGTTATTCATTGTGTCTTTGTAATGATCTTTTACGAGAATTGTTTTATATTTCTGAGATCTGTTCTGTTGAAATCTAAAATGATCTCATTGTTTACAACACAATGCTGATGGCAGGAAGTGCATTACTGTGCTTTCTCAGAAATTAATGAATCATTAATGGAATCAGAATCATTACATTCCTAACGATTTTTATTCTTACTCAGAACAATTTAGCAACACCCTGGCGCTAATGTTTGTACAGGCTAAGACTAGTTAAGTTTAGTCTTAAATTTTCTGTTTAGATATTACTTTGATAAATTTGTGTG
>NW_015515451.1:1753-2940 GCF_001515645.1 Sinocyclocheilus grahami | reverse complement strand
CAAAGAATCCTGAAAAAATGTATCACAGTTTCCACAAAAATATTAGGCAGCAAACATTTTCAACATTGATAATATAAGAAATGTTTCTTGAGCTGCAAATCATTGTATTAGAATGATTTCTGAAGGATCATGCGACACTGAAGACTGCCGTAATGATGCTGAAAATTCAGCTTTGTCATCACAGGACTACATTTCAAATATTTTGCATGTTACTGTATTACTGGAGTTTTGCTCTATATTTTTGATCAAATAAATGCAGCCTTGGTGATCAGCCTTGACTTCATGAAATAATATACGAAATACCGATATGAAATTATGGTCACTCTCTCTTTATCAGACGAGGTGCACTGTGCCTGAAGAGTCAGAACTCCAGCGAGGAGGAGCTCGCCGATACCCTCTACTCTGAGATTGACTACATCATCTAGTTTGACAGACAGATGAAGAGAAGCTGCTGAAACAGACATGAACGCTTCATCGTCACTCCAAAGCTTTGTAGGAAACGCCTTCATTATAATCACCCAAACAGCCTCTAAAATGCAGCTGTGAAGCAGAAGAGATTCACTGAAGGCCTGAATCTAAAGACCGTTCACACTGACAGCGATTTGAAAGCATCAAGCTGCCTGGGAGTCATACACTTCCGAAGAAAGTTGGTGATTTGAGGGGACAAGAGCGATGGCAATGGTTGGGGGCGTCAAATGACACAACAAAACTGAAAAAAGTAGAACTTCAGTGAGTGTGAAGGCAATGGTCACATGTGAGATAATGTAGTCAAGACGACCACATTCCCTGCAATGATGATTTGTTTAATTGGATTTGTGATCAGATTTTCAAAGCTACGGCCTTATTAGGCAGCCCAGCAGTAATATTTGGGCATCCAGCGGCTCAAATCATTGTCAGTGTGAACAGCCCTCAGGTGTTGAAGCTCAACTGTGGGTTTTGAGCATTGGAAAGAAGCACTTATTATTAATGTACAGTATTAATGCTTTAAGAATATGTCAGGCAGAAAAAACATAAAGAGGAAAACTCTTGTTGAGAGCCAATCCATCTTAGTTTAGTGTAGCAGCCAAAGTGACGCACCCATACAAGAAACCTCATGTAATTTCCCCAGGTAATAAAACACAAACTCGCTCCAGAAAATAAAAGTTTGGAAAACATGAATGTGTTATCTTTTTTTATATATATATATA
>NW_015515451.1:0-501 GCF_001515645.1 Sinocyclocheilus grahami | reverse complement strand
TGTTGCTTTTTATTTCAGTATTGGCAAGACTACTGTGAACAGCTTTTGGCAGCATTAGAAGCCCAGAAACCTGCAGTGGTTCAGTCGAGCCCTGACACTGGCGCTCATTCAGTGGGGCGTCTGCACCCTCTGCTTTCCAACTACGCGAAAACAGCAGAGAAGCATTTCCACACACACCACATCTGAACCAACAGGCTCTGTTCACATTGTGCAGAAATAAAAACAAAAAATGAAAAAGAAACACAAGACATGTCTAAATGGAAAAAAGAAACGCCGAGTACAGATCAAAAAAATTAAAACGCGTGCCATTAAAAGTCACTCACAAGACCTAACATCGTCATCAGTCTGTAGTGAAATAATTTACAAGAAAAAAACAACAAAAAAATGAATCGGGTGAACAAAGCACACTACTTGATTCATATCGCCCTACTCTTAAAGCCTTGCAAATTCATATGCACCAGTGTCAAAAGCCCCAGTAGGAAGTGTAGTGAGAGGGGGCGG
>NW_015515450.1:4118-5336 GCF_001515645.1 Sinocyclocheilus grahami | reverse complement strand
ATAATGGACTACAGAAGCAGAAGCTGTTACATTCGACCCGCTCTTGGTCTCATATAATCGGCTCTTCAGCATTCAGAGCCCTGTGCACAGTTTAGTGCATCTTACGTAACAGTACAGACAGAAATCGAAAGGAAGTAGAGAACGTGTGAAATCCCGAGCAGAGTTCTAGTCCTGAACTGGAGCTGAGGTGCAGCAGGGGTCGATGCGCGGCTCTTTCTCATTCTGACATTTCCGACTCCAGAATCTGTCAAGGCACACCAAATCTTTTGCTTTTTGTTATGGGCAGTCAGAAAGTATATTTATCATACTCATGAAAAAAGTATCACCCCTTGACCACCCCTTGGTCAGTAATCCCCACTTTTTTCAAGACCCAATCAATTCCTGAAGGATAAATATTAGTCCCGTCCCTTTTTCCATTATATACCCATTTCCCTCAGAAATATGCCATATCACAGAAGCAAAATGAATTGTAAAGGCTGTTATATGTTGACTTAAGTATGTTACAGCAACAATATAATACACAAATATGGTAATCAATCAGTACCATGGAATTACCAATTCTATACAGTCACTGAACCATATTTCTGTCACAGTACTTTTTTGTCTCTTCCAGCTAATTTTGAATCAACCCCTCTTGCGCCTGTTCATAATGTGCATGTGTGCTCATGAGTTCACTTTCAGTTGTAAATCAGCACTTTGGTTCTCTGGAATGGCTTTGGTTCTCTGGGGACGTTTGTTCACATTAATGCTGCAAGACGTTCACACGGTTTCAAAGATAATATCAAAAGTACCAGACACAAAATGATGAGAGAGAATGACAGTCTTCATGTGCATACACAATTCCAATTAAAAAGATTCTGTGGGGAAAACCATGTGGCTTCGGGATGCATTTGTATGAGTGCGTGGTGAATGCATGCCATCACTGCCAGTCAATGCGATGAGCAGTGGAATGCAGTGTCGAAGCAGGGCAGAGGTTATTGCACAAACAAGGTTAGGGAACATGACCCTTGTAGCTGGAGGCTGGGTCGCATCATGCATGCATGTGCACACACACAAATCTGCAACAGTGCCAAAGAGTGAACAAGGGGCTGTTTTCATGCGACAGAAAGCCTGCATTACACTCAGAAATGCCAGGCAGCCATCTATATTCTGCTATGGACAACACTTTCTTCAATTAGTCTATTACTCTTGTAAGGTTCACTTTGACAAAAAGAGAGT
>NW_015515450.1:2370-3600 GCF_001515645.1 Sinocyclocheilus grahami | reverse complement strand
TTATTGAGTGTACATTGTGCAGCAAGCAATATGCTAATGTTCCATTCTGAACACTGCCAGCTCCTGCCACATATAGGGCACAACAACCTGATCCTGATCAAAGCTTCGCTCTCATTGTGATGTCGACTGAGAAACAAAGTTTCGCCATCTCAGATTTTCCTAACACGTCAGCCTTCACACACTGCAAGCAGTTTTTGTGCCCATTTGGAAGGCCATCCAGGATGCCTTAACAGCTTGAATAAAATTGCATGTGGCGGCTCTGGGGGTGTGACATCCCTCCACCCCACATCAAGAAGTCGAAACACGTACAACTTTTAATTGCCAGTCCAACTTTCTCCCTCCCACCCCCCCCAAAATCCTTAAATCTTCCCGTCTGCCATTTGTCAGTGACCCTCGCTAATCTCTCTCAGGTCACTAGAAGACCATCTAAACCAAAAAAAGTGGCTTTTAAATTACAAAAAAGGACACTGTCCAGGAAACGGAAGCAAGCATACATATGCACACTGCCCTGCCAGAGTCGCTCTGCCCAGAGGACGCATGGATATGGGTGCCAGTGGGATCTGGCATGCAAGCCCATTTCATTTTATTGAAAAGGCCCCAGTAGAACACAGAACGCAGCGCTCCAAAAGCAGAGACCGGAGGAGGACCTAACTACCCAGTCAATTTATCTCTGGGGAGGAAGTCGACTCCTGGAGTGCTTCAAAACCTCGGACTGATGGCTTAATTGTATTTTTGAATTGTTAATGCAGAACCCCAGCCAAAGCTTTAATTTCTTCAATTTTAGTTCAGAAAAGAAAGGGAAAATAATGGGAAATTTAATTTCCGAGAAATACAGGAATGGAAATCCATAGAGAATTTTTGGCAGAATGTCCCTTACCACAAAAAAAAAATAACTCTATTACAGTAAACAGTGGTTACAGTCTGGAACTTATAATAAAAGTACACAGGCAAACACAATAAATGTTAAAATATACTATTTCCAAAACAACAAGACTAAAGTGACAGAATCACTTACCAACCTGTTTGTAAGCAAACAGCAGTTGCACTTTTGAAGGTTAAAATGTGAAGCTCTGATTTTTAAAGCACTTATATGAATTCCTACCAGCGATATTTTAGGTGTCATTTATATATTTTTAGTAGTATATTAAAAAACTATTCGGAATTCTTAATTTTTTATTTTCAGTTTTCAAGTTTTAGTAATTTTGTAACATGCTTATATTAGTTTTTTTT
>NW_015515450.1:566-1793 GCF_001515645.1 Sinocyclocheilus grahami | reverse complement strand
CTGTTACTAGAGTTTAACTTGTAAACTTGTGTCCTTTAAGCTCTGCTCCACATTGGTCTCAAACAAAAAAAAAGTAACAAAACTCCACAGTTACAGAGAATAAAAGAGCACGAGTTGCTGGTGACTCTGCCAGCTCAGTCTCTGTGGGTAGGAGCCTTTGAGCAGGGGATCACATTTCCTGCTGCCGCTCATAGCACCATGACCTACAGTAACCCACAGGTAGCAGGGTTACTACAGGGCAAACCACTGTACTGACAGAAAAAAAAAACTTTACAGGCTACTGTGCAAAGTGCTCTTTCTCAACCCGAGACACATGACTTCAGCTGATGTGAAGCTGAAAGAACACTCATAAAACCAGCGTTGGTAAATGAATATTTAATATGTAACATGCCCTAGATTTTTTGCGGTTATATCTTAACACAGGCACACTCCAAAAACAAGATATAGCTCAAGTCGGCCATGGAATTTACATTAGACACAGTGAATGGAGGAGAAATGGCTTTACTTCCACTACTATCACACAAAACATTCATACACCCAAATGCTCTTCTGAAATCTATTCTCACAGTATTTAAACGGAAGTTTAAAAATGTCTCTATTCACAGACGATGATGAAATGTTCTCAGTCACAACTTCCTCAAATAATATCCATTTATAATTTTTTTTTTTATAATACACATGTTTGTGTGTACACGTACCTCGTTTGCTCCTGCAGAATAAGGTGAGGCTCCACAAAGAACTTTACTCTGAGCCGTAGTCTGCACGGCGTGAGATTGTCCATCTGCTGGGAGATTCTGTTCCTCAGGTTCAGCCACAGATTTTCTCCCTTACTGCCAGAAAACTGCAGCCCAAAGTAATCCACCTCAATAATTCCCAGCTTCCGACATACCTGTCACCAGCAAAGAATCACACTATGTTAAAAATCAGAATCTGTTTACTTGTCCCCATCGACTTTCATTGTGTGGAAAAGAGCAGCCTGGACATTCTGCCCAACATCTCCTTTTGTGTGTCACATAAATCATGTTCTGCTTTTCTTTTGTCTTTTTTTACATGAGAACTCTGTCATCATTAACTCATCCTTATTTGTGGATGAACATTTCCTTTAACCATAAACTTAGCTAAATGTATTCATTTTATGATATAAGCACAATTGGTGAGACAAAATTATGCCTTAGTGAATTCATTTCTCTTGTGTAAGCATGCCATCTCAGGATATTTTCATGAACT
>NW_015515450.1:0-455 GCF_001515645.1 Sinocyclocheilus grahami | reverse complement strand
AGTTCATGAAAATATCCTGAGATGGCATGCTTACACAAGAGAAATTAATTCACTAATTTAAGCCTCATTACATCGTCATGAAAACGCAACATTCCCCTCCCCTAATTTTATTTCTGTTTTCTAAATTAGTGCTAGAATAAAACGTTTGCGTTTTCTGTCAAATCAGACATACAACTTCAGAGATGTCCCTAAAACATTTATTAAAAGCTATAACGTGTCGAAAAACCTTTCACTTTGCCATTTACATCGGAGGAGGTGTAGTATCTCCATACACGGCCCGTGCATCTGCTGCTGAAGCCAATGAACTTTAGTAACCTCCAGCATGCCAAAACACATGCACGCACTATTGTTCAGAGTATCCAACTGTATCTTTCTCTGAAAATAATAACGTAAACGTTTAACCTTCAACACACTGTATCTGTTAATAATCATGCAAGATCTTTTTTTTTTTTTTT
>NW_015515449.1:4135-5336 GCF_001515645.1 Sinocyclocheilus grahami | reverse complement strand
CAAAACTTGCCCACATGAAAAATGTTTCTTCCCTATGAAGTGAAACGTTATTAACAATGCAGAAAGACAAATGTTAATATGTTAGGCGTTTCATGTGTAAAAAGTTTTATGATCATGAACTAATAATGTTAGAGCTTCTGAGCAATAGAAAGTTAGTTTAGAGCTTCTGTGAACAGTAACACGAATGCAAGCCCACATGTGCTGAAAACCTTCTTCCTCTGTAAGAGAAAGATGGTTTATGCAATGTTAAGACTAAAACTTGCCCACATGAAAGATGTTTCTGCCCTATGAAATGAAAATTTATTAACAATGCAGAAAGACAGATTTTAATGTGTGAAAAGTTTTATGATCATGAACTAATAATGTTAGAGCTTCTGAGCAATAGAAAGTTAGTTTAGAGCTTCTGTGAACAGTAACACGAATGCAAGCCCACATGTGCTGATAACCTTTTTTCTCTGTAAGAGAAAGATGGTTTATGCAATGTTAAGACTAAAACTTGCCCACATGAAAGATGTTTCTGCCCTATGAAATGAAAAGTTATTTACCATAAAGAAAGTCCGATTTGAATGTTTTCGAAGTTTATTGATCATGAACTAATAATGTTAGAGCTTCTGAGCAATAGAAAGTTAGTTTAGAGCTTCTGTGAACAGTAACACGAATGCAAGCCCACATGTGCTGATAACCTTTTTTCTCTGTAAGAGAAAGATGGTTTATGCAATGTTAAGACTAAAACTTGCCCACATGAAAGATGTTTCTTCCCTATGAAATGAAAAGTTATTTACCATAAAGAAAGTCCGATTTGAATGTTTTCGAAGTTTATTGATCATGAACTAATAATGTTAGAGCTTCTGAGCAAAAGAAAGTTAGTTTAGAGCTTCTGTGAACAGTAACACGAATGCAAGCCCACATGTGCTGAAACCCTTCTTCCTCTGTAAGAAAAAATTGGTTTATGCAATGTTAAGACTAAAACTTGAACACATGAAATATGTTTCTGCCCTATGAAATGAAAAAAGTTATTAACAATACAAAAAGACAGATTTTAATGTGTAAGATGTTTTATGCTCTTGAATTTATGTTAGAGCTTCTAAGCAAAAGAAGGTTAGTTAAGTGCTTCTGTAAACAATAACACTATGTAAAAGCATTTAAGCAATGAATAGAATGCAAGCCCACATGTGCTGAAAACCTTTCTTCTCTCTAAGAG
>NW_015515449.1:2486-2849 GCF_001515645.1 Sinocyclocheilus grahami | reverse complement strand
CTAGTGTTAGAGCATCTAAGCAAAAGAAGGTTAGTTTAAAGCTTCAGTTAACAGTAAAAACTTATGTTAATGCAACTAAGCAAATGAATACAATTCAAGCCCATATATGCTGAAAACCTTCTTCCTCTGTAAGAGAAAGATGGTTTATGCAATGTTAAAACTAAAACTTGCCCACATGAAAGATGTTTCTTCCCTATGAAATGAAAAGTTGTTAACAATGTAGAAAGACAGATTTTGATGTGTAAAAGGTTTTATGATCATGAACTAATAATATTAGAGCTTCTGAGCTAATGAAAGTTAGTTTAGAGCTTCTGTGATCAGTAACACGAATGCAAGCCCACATGTGCTGAAAACTTTTTTTCT
>NW_015515449.1:0-1201 GCF_001515645.1 Sinocyclocheilus grahami | reverse complement strand
CAAAACTTGCCCACATGAAAAATGTTTCTTCCCTATGAAGTGAAACGTTATTAACAATGCAGAAAGACAAATGTTAATATGTTAGGCGTTTCATGTGTAAAAAGTTTTATGATCATGAACTAATAATGTTAGAGCTTCTGAGCAATAGAAAGTTAGTTTAGAGCTTCTGTGAACAGTAACACGAATGCAAGCCCACATGTGCTGAAAACCTTCTTCCTCTGTAAGAGAAAGATGGTTTATGCAATGTTAAGACTAAAACTTGCCCACATGAAAGATGTTTCTGCCCTATGAAATGAAAATTTATTAACAATGCAGAAAGACAGATTTTAATGTGTGAAAAGTTTTATGATCATGAACTAATAATGTTAGAGCTTCTGAGCAATAGAAAGTTAGTTTAGAGCTTCTGTGAACAGTAACACGAATGCAAGCCCACATGTGCTGATAACCTTTTTTCTCTGTAAGAGAAAGATGGTTTATGCAATGTTAAGACTAAAACTTGCCCACATGAAAGATGTTTCTGCCCTATGAAATGAAAAGTTATTTACCATAAAGAAAGTCCGATTTGAATGTTTTCGAAGTTTATTGATCATGAACTAATAATGTTAGAGCTTCTGAGCAATAGAAAGTTAGTTTAGAGCTTCTGTGAACAGTAACACGAATGCAAGCCCACATGTGCTGATAACCTTTTTTCTCTGTAAGAGAAAGATGGTTTATGCAATGTTAAGACTAAAACTTGCCCACATGAAAGATGTTTCTTCCCTATGAAATGAAAAGTTATTTACCATAAAGAAAGTCCGATTTGAATGTTTTCGAAGTTTATTGATCATGAACTAATAATGTTAGAGCTTCTGAGCAAAAGAAAGTTAGTTTAGAGCTTCTGTGAACAGTAACACGAATGCAAGCCCACATGTGCTGAAACCCTTCTTCCTCTGTAAGAAAAAATTGGTTTATGCAATGTTAAGACTAAAACTTGAACACATGAAATATGTTTCTGCCCTATGAAATGAAAAAAGTTATTAACAATACAAAAAGACAGATTTTAATGTGTAAGATGTTTTATGCTCTTGAATTTATGTTAGAGCTTCTAAGCAAAAGAAGGTTAGTTAAGTGCTTCTGTAAACAATAACACTATGTAAAAGCATTTAAGCAATGAATAGAATGCAAGCCCACATGTGCTGAAAACCTTTCTTCTCTCTAAGAG
>NW_015515448.1:2427-3576 GCF_001515645.1 Sinocyclocheilus grahami | reverse complement strand
ACCATGTGTCCTTTATGAGAGAAGAAAGTTCATTGGTTATCACGTCAAACAAGCATGTTTCTGCTTCTGTTTACCATATTTGATGTGCTTTGTTTGTGTGCTAATTAGTGTTTTTATGTAAATAAAAGCCTAAATTAAATCTGTTCATATAAAGCCAGCATGTCTCTTCAGAAGACTTGGATTCAACCACTTGATTCATATGGATTTCTTTCTTGATGACTTTATAAACTTTTTGAAGCTTGATTTATTTATTTTTTCTGTGGCTTTTAAAGGATAGAGCAAAACGGTGAGAGAATATCTACATTTAGTTTCAGAAGATAAAAAAATTGGGTGTATCTCCCCAAGTGTATCTCTGCCTTCATTGTGTTTTCTAATTGAATAATGTTTTAACAATGGTTTAATCCATTTGTGGTCAAAAAACTAAATAAAAACAGAATTATGACAAAAGAAAAGACGAGAGGCTCCCTTTGATTATGTTGCAGAAGGCAATTGTTACGTTCTCCAAGGATAGACTGCAGCAGTGTTATCTATTACACCTGAGCTCACCAAGCGCATGTTAAAAGGCAGGAATCAATGAGGATGAGACACCTGGCAGAGAAAAGCACACCAGTTGGTTAGAAATGTGTAGCGCCTAGACATGAGAAGCAAACTGGCTATGTAGGTCAGCCAAGCATAAGGAGCCTTTTCCAGCACACCCCCATATTTCCCAAGTTCCGCAGGCTCCATTCAGCTCTACATGCAGAGCTCCAGCCTGATTCCGTTTTTATTATTTTTTAATAGTTAAATTACATTTTATTAATCAAACATGTCTAATTAATTAAAATCATGAAACTTAAACAATTTAACATCAATTTATTAAAAGTTTAACAAATATTACGTTTAGGGCCCTATGAAATGTTTTATTTGTCCAACCTTATGTTTTATTGTAACCAAATTCTGTTTTAGCATGTCTAATTTGAAAGCATAAAACAAGTTTCATTTATTCTTACAATAGCCGTATGATTTTTTTTGCTCAGAAATTCTGTGTTGTGTATTTACATTTTGTTTTAAGGCATAAAACCTTCATGTAATCTATCTTTTAAGTAATGAAAATTAAACAAATACAATTTTTTGGAAAATAAAGGTCATTTAATATTACAATTAAAACTT
>NW_015515448.1:0-1615 GCF_001515645.1 Sinocyclocheilus grahami | reverse complement strand
AATTCTTAAATACAATGCTTTACTGAAATTAAATGTGGTGAATATCTTTTCATGTCATCATTTACAGCCTGTGTGGCAGACTTTGTTTTATGAGGCCACTTAATATTGTTCTCCATGTTTATAGTAATGACCCTGAATGTTATCTTCATATCACATACTTTCTAAACCTGTGAACTGTTTGCATTGCAGACATCCTCTCCCAACTCATCCAACGAGAACTCCCCAGTGAGCCCACCAGATGACCAGGGTCAGGGGGACAGTCCCACTCCCCTGGAGGAGGAGGAGCCAGCTTTCCCCCACACTGAACTGGCCAAGCTGGATGACATGATCAACAGGTTAGAGCTCGTATCCTATATTTGGTCTAATTATGTTTATGATTAAATCAGGAGCACTGGAGATGAACTACAAGGAAATTGATTAAAGGATATTTATTTAGGCTATTATTAGCTGATAGGGAGATTACACATCTGTGTCTTATCAGTGATGTATTATGTTGATTATGTTTTTGTGTCTTGTTTTTTAATTTTTTATGTACAGGCCTCGCTGGGTCGTTCCAGTTTTGCCAAAGGGTGAATTAGAAGTTCTTCTTGAAGCTGCTATAGATCTTTGTAAAAAAGGTAATGCTTTATTTTTAGGTCTTGTTCATCATTTAATATTCCTGCTGTTTTCATCAATTGTTCTGCTGAGTAGTGGCAGAAGCACTCTTACCTTTATCTGCGTCATATTAAGCTTTCACTTTTGCTCTTGAAGGAATTCTTCAGCCTGTGTAAATGTCAGGTTCTGATAGGTTGTTCTTTCATTTCTGTCACCAGGACTTGATGTCAAGTGTGAAGCATGCCAGAGGTTTTTCAGAGATGGCTTGACAATATCCTTTACAAAAATACTGACAGATGAGGCTGTTAGTGGATGGAAATTTGAGATCCATGTAAGTCCTGCAACTTGTTCGATGGTGCCATTTTCATCACTCCTTTCATTTCAGCGGCACATTTTGTCTTTTTGTTTGCACAATACTAACCGTTTGGCCATCAGGTCTGTCCTCTCAAGTATTGATTACTACTTTGGGCGACTGTGAAGAAACGATGTTTATTTTGGTTGCGTTCATCTAATTTGGCTGTTTGATTTGAAATGCCAAAGCTTTGATCAAAGAGCTCCTTTCAGTAAAACAGAGTCAGTATTAGGACACAGCATTGAGTCATCGCTCTCGTATGAGGCTTGTTTTAGCTCTTCCAAGGCTGCTCTAGGATCAGCTTCAATGGCACTGCAAATATAGATGATTTGTTTGGCATTTTATGACTTCCTTCTCAACGTAAATCAAAGTGCGTCAACTATGGTTGCATTTCAGTCTATTTTAAAGTCACAACATACTCGATACTTTTTTAGGATGGTATGTGTTTGGCCTAACATGTCGATCTGTGTCTCATTCTCTCTGCAGCGGTGCATCATTAATAACGCCCACCGACTGGTGGAGCTGTGTGTGAGCAAGCTTTCTCAGGACTGGTTCCCTCTGCTAGAACTCTTGGCGATGGCCACCAACCCCCACTGTAAGTTCCACATCTACAATGGTACTCGACCCTCTGAGACGGTGCCTGCTGGGGTTCAGCTAGCTGAGGATGAG
>NW_015515447.1:3936-5337 GCF_001515645.1 Sinocyclocheilus grahami | reverse complement strand
ATATATATATATATGGCAAGTGAACAGTCAGTAAAATAAAAAAAATGCACAATTTACAAGCATAGATCAAATAAACGGTGGTATTCAGATACAGAATTTAAGAATTAGGTGTAAAATAACACCGCATAGTGTTCACTGTATGAATTAACTTTAGGTTAATCTTTGTTATAGAGGTTTTGTTAATATTAGTGACCTTTTCAGCAGCACGTTTATAGGCTGCTGTCCCTTTAAATCCGATTGCACGGATCCAGTATAATGATACACATCCGATTTCTTTCTCATCTGTTTACATTAATTTAAGACATAACCGACTGCATTTACGAGAATGACCGTCGAGACGGGTACTATTGACATAATTCTGTGTGTGTCTGTTCAAACATGAGGAGATGCGAAAGACGACCCTGTTCGCGCGCCGTTTGCGGCAGAACTGAAGCGACGCTGTGCTAGATGCGGCTTGCGCGCGCTTCAGGTGTGAGACAGACAGCAAAGAGTTGTTTTCTGCAACTTATTGCACTTAACTCTTAACGTCAAGCAATTCTCCGCTATATGCGTCGAACTAAAACTGACGTTTTGCAACGTTTTGATTTTAGTAGCCTATAAAAATTATTCAGATATCGCACGCCCTTGCGATATGGATATTTCGATATATCGTGCAACCCTAACTGTTGGTGGAAAGTTTTCACCCCATATATAAATAAAACTGCGTACCCTCGGAAGAAATCCTGCAGGCGCCCCTGGATGGAAGGGTTGTTTTTTTTTTTAAGTAAACTGGAGAACTACAAACTGTTTTTCTTAATAAAACCCATTTAAGAACTGCTGGAAGTGTGTTGTACTTTGTGTTGAATATAGAAGTCTGTAGTTTGAATTTTGTATAAAGTGGTATGTTTCAATGCACTAGAAATTGAAGTTGTGGAGTTAACTAAATATTGGCTTAACAAATGATTTCTAAGTTCTCAAACAGCTGTGTAAGTTCAAACAAATCTAGTCAACCTCAAAGCGTACAACTGAAATTGTGCACCCACATATACTTTCTTATGTGCTGCCATCTATTGAATGTCTCTGGAGAACGACAAGCATCAGCTGTTTCTGGAGCATCGAATTTAGTTCTCAGGTACTATGTATGCATTATTCACAAATTAAACCTTTATTTTGGATGCAACACTTCTTGCAGGGTTTCTGTGGGTGTTACTGTGCCTTGTCTCAAACCAAGGGCGAAATTTTCTTCAAATGGAGCAGAAAGTCACGTCATTCTGTTTAAATAGTGCATGCACTGAAAAGTAATTTTGCTTTTCAATGCAAATATGTAAACCTTACATCACGCTTCCTTCAGTTGAAATTCTAATTTAGGATATGAAATGAATTTGTCCTTAAACATCAGTAAATGGGGTATGAACACTTATT
>NW_015515447.1:0-2809 GCF_001515645.1 Sinocyclocheilus grahami | reverse complement strand
CAGCCGAGCGAGCCTGGACCGATGGGAAGACCGACTGCTGCTGCATAGAAACCGGCGTCAGCTGTTCGCGATGAGCGCGGCTGATGAGTGCAGCAGACGCTACAATTCAACCAACATGGGGCTGTGGAGCAAATGCTACAGGGTGGGATTTGACCCAGACATCGAAGAGCTCATACAAAAAGGTAAAAACATCCACCTGTGCCTTATAGGAATATGTGTTGGCTGTATTGATGCAATGTTTTGTTGAAGCTGCCATAATGAGAAGCCTGGATACTGCCATTTAAAGCTAGAAGCTTGACATCTCTACTAAATGTATATAAGATGGCCTATCGGTGCATCAGAGTAAAGTGCAAAATTTCATTTGAATAAAAATACCTATGCTTTCTCAATATTGGAGATCATGAGCATCTTGGTGGTTAAACATTCAGTTGTCTATGAATTGTAGTGGTTTGTGGTCCTCAAGCTTGGTCCTGGAGTACCTGAGCAATGCGCATTCTGGAAGTCTACCTTATTTAACACGCTTGATATATTTCATCTGCTCGTTAGTAGAGGCTTCAAGATCTGAATATGGTGGGACTCCAGGACTTGGATTGAGAACCACTAATTTTGACCGTATGAGCAATACTCACTCAACCATCTGGGTAGTTTACACTGTGTACACTGTGAATATGGACACTTGTCCATATGCACAAGAAGGCTCAGCTCCACAGGGGACTTGGTCCACCTAATTATGAGCTTGACAACCACCACCCCAACTCTCCAGGCCCACCTTACTTAAACTGGGCATGTGTACAAGTCCTAATTATCATACTGGGTCTGGATCTAATAATGATTTTTCTTGTTTATTCCAGGAACTATCGAGCGTTGCTCCTTTATAAAGTACTATTACTCCTCTACAGTGACGCGAAAGGATCTTTCCTACAATATCACTAAGACTATCCAGCAAGATGATTGGCATGCCCTGCGTAAGTGGGATACTTTTCGGTTTGCATCAGTGATGTCCTGGGCTTTCTTACAAAGGGGTCCTCCCACTATGGTGTAGTGTACTTATTGGGACCTCAATAAGGGTTGCCTACCCTTAACAAATTCTGTCTTGGGCACATGAAGGCCCTGCATATGAATGTATTTGCTATAGTAGTCGAGTTTAAAGCAAGGGTATCAAACCCTTCTCCTAGAATTCCCACCTTCCTGCAGAGTTTAGTCAGAATGCAAGCAGGTGTGCTGAAGCAGGTTGGAGCTCAACTCTGAAAGAAGGTGGCCCTCCAGGAGCAAGATTGGACACCCCCAGTAATTTGTTTTTGTCTTTGTTTCTCCAGATTTGCGTCGGATGACGGCTGGCTTCATGGGCATGGCTCTATCCATCATTCTGTTTGGCTGGACCATTGGCATTTTGGGCTGTTGCTGGGAGCAAGGCCTCATGCATTACGTCGCCGGTCTACTCTTCCTTATGGGAGGTATGTGAAGTCCTCCATGTTTGTTCTCTTAAAAACTAATTGGCGAAAGCTTGGTGCCTGATCTCTAAACATCTAGTGTCATGTCCCACCTCAGGTACCTTCTGCATCATCTCTCTTTGCACCTGTGTGGCCGGCATCAACTTCGAACTGTCTCGCTACCCACGTTATCTCTTCAGCCTTCCGGATGATATAAGCCATGGTTATGGCTGGTCCATGTTCAGTGCCTGGGGAGGACTAGGACTGACCCTCATAGCTGGGTTCTTCTGCACCCTGGCACCATCAATTCAGCCTCCACCACCATCCCGTACCTCCTGTCCTAAGTCTCGCATGGAGAACGGAACGGTGTGCTAAAGCTTCACATGACACTTTGTACATTGACATAAACAAACCTGTTCATAGACTTCGCCATGGGTATTAAAAACACAGAGGCTGTTGAAAGACATTTTGTGCTGGAAGGTGGCAAGCCAAGGCTCTCAATTGATGTGCAAAAAGAAGAATCTGTTATAAAAGCACATTTGTACAGTTGTATAAAAGCTTTCATCCCGACATGAGTTCAGCATGTCCTTGGTGAAGCGATTCTTGGTGTTTGTCTTTGTGTTCAGTAGACCGTGTTTGAATTTCAAGATGAATTTACAGTTTCCAAGACCTTTCCGATTGTATAATTACCATGAACTTCATTATGTGCTGTAGTTGTTTTCAATGTCAATAATTTTTTCATTGGACAATAAAATGCCTCATGTAAAAAACTACTGCTTCTACTCAAACTACACATCGTCAGAAAAAAAGAGAGAATCAGAGGCAATGAATACTCAATTTTATTTAAGATTTCACTGTTCCAGATCAGCAGAAAAGGGGTCAATTCTTTTCTTTTAGCGCTTTATTTTGTATTAAATGATCTCAGCAGCATGTTAAACCCAAATGTTGGACTACATTGATTTTTTTCCTGAAAGAATGAGTGATTGCATTTGATAAATACTGTTTAGTATGGCCACACATATGAGAAAGAAAGAGTAGAAATAATTTGAAGGCCTTGGAATGGCGGCATGTTAGTTTGTGCCCGTCTTCACGCTTTCAACACTCAATATTATCTGCAATCATGCCTTGCTTGACACGTCTCCTTTGTTTCCATCCTTCCCAAGGTTCCAGACTCGATTCCTGATTCATACCTTGTATGAATGGCTTATTCTTTAGGCAAGCCAATAAACGCTTCCACAGTGGTCTTTCTCGCTTCTCTTCATGGGAATGAAGTTACTGTAGACTTCATGTAGCGGCATGTCAGGTCTCACACCACCCTTGAATCCAAAATGGATCCCAGCCTAAGATTAGAGAAGGTACTACTCTGTGATTAATGGAGT
>NW_015515446.1:4622-5337 GCF_001515645.1 Sinocyclocheilus grahami | reverse complement strand
AAGTAACATTCCCACGATCTTTCCAAAATGATACAGTGGAATGTTCTTTTATACAATGAAAACTAATCTTTTAAAGTGCCACTATCATGGATTTTTTTTTTTAAATGGCCTTTCATGCAGTCTGCAAAGCTGGGAGTGCACGATAAATAAAGTTAGTCTATCAAAAGAAAGAATCGCTTAAACGAGTCGTTTAAAATTCAAATCCCATTTCCGCAAAGTTCATACGTTCGTTCTGCGTCTCCAATCTCAGCGAGTTCAACGCAGGATTCGTAAAACAGTTGTCTTTGAAAGATGGCTCAGTGCCCGGCTTGTTTGGAACAGTTTGCTCTTCTGAATCATAACCTGTAAGTATGATTAATAATCGCTGCTTTGATATTCTGTCGAGCGTGTAAAATCTGTCTTTTGTGTACAGTCAGTGCAGCTGTAAGTCGCTGGCATAGTTCTGCTAATCAGCTGTGGGTCACACAAATTGTCTAGAAATGTGTTGATTAATATAGAATGTCTGCTGTACTTGGAGTCATGGTAAAGGATGGAGCAATAGGTTGGTTTACAAACTGCAGTGCTTCATCAGTACTCCACGTCATATAGAATTATTGTTTGGGTCTTTACTAGCAAGCTGTGGGTCCGGTTTGCTAACACAAGTGTAAAACAACTTTTTCCCCTCTGATTCTTCTTTTTAGAACAGAGTGGAGCACTATTATTATTATAACAGGAT
>NW_015515446.1:2628-3553 GCF_001515645.1 Sinocyclocheilus grahami | reverse complement strand
TAGATTTTGGTATAAAACTGTGTTACTCGCAATTGTATGTATATAATTTGGAATAAAACTAATTAAAAACACTATTATTTGTCCTATTAATCCTACTTCCCTACTTACATTAAATGCATGCACCATTCGAGTTTCGACATATGCCTCGAGCAATTTTGTTTATTAAAATGTCTGTGTACCTCATCATATGTGATCTGATTAAATTAAAGGCTAGACTTGGCTACTTTTTTTTCTTTGCATGCATGATCGATGGTGTTTGTTCACCTCAGTGCCGTATGGCGTCTTTGAAACCACTTCCGGCGCCATCCAATACGGAGTCCCGACTAACGACTTCCTCTTCGGGACGTCTTTGCTGATCTGAGCACAGAATCCAAAGTCGGACAGTTTGACCTGTTAAGCAGAGATCGAGACGGCACATCAATACTGCTCTTAATAAGCTTCCTAAAACTCTAATCAATGGCATCTCCAATTCATATAAGTCTACTACAATAAAACTATATTACTATATTTTCCATTTTAGTTTTAGTTAAAGTTTTAGTATGTTTGTTGCATGTTTTTGTCATTTTTAGATTAGTTTTTGTTTCCTTTTAAATATTTTTATATAGTTTTTATTTTTATATTTTCGGGTTTTCATTTTAAGTTTAGTTAGTTACTTTTGTTGTGTTTTGGTTGTGTTTTTGTCTTTTGCATAATTTTTTTTAAACATTTCTATATAACTGTAATTTTTATATTTTCTGTTTTCATTTTAGTTTAAAGTTTTAGTAATTTAGTTGTGAATATTTTATTCGTTTTTTTATATTTCTATCTAGTTTTTATTTTTATATTATCCATTTTCATTTTAAGTTTAGGTAGTTTTAGTAATGTTGTTGTGTCTTTGCATTTATTATTAGTTGTTGTTTACTTTAAAATATTTCTTTATTTTTTT
>NW_015515446.1:0-475 GCF_001515645.1 Sinocyclocheilus grahami | reverse complement strand
AGCAGAAAAAATCCTGTTGTTCGTGCTTTAGGGAAGTTTTTTAAGATACCGTCTGGAAAAAGATCTTAACTGTGCCGCAGCAGCAGAAGAACTACAGAGGATGATATCAGGTGAAAATAGAGCATCTGATCACGTAGTAAAGTATTAGCACACCTCTCATCAATAACACATGCTCTGATAAATCATTCATGTCCATTATATGTTCAAAGTGTTTCTCACCTGGTTTCTGAGACGATGTTGGTCAGAGCGCCGCCCTGCAGGTACTCCATGATGACCCAGAGCTCTTCACCCACCAAAGCACTCTTGTACATCTCCACCACGTTTTTATGCCTGTAGTCTCGCATGATAACCACCTGTGTTTTATAATATTTTATATAAACATTTTAAAATATTTTTGACAAATAGTTTTTTTTTTTTTTACAAATTTATGTGTGTTATTTTGTATCATTGATATACTATTATAGTTTTTGTTAAT
>NW_015515445.1:4897-5337 GCF_001515645.1 Sinocyclocheilus grahami | reverse complement strand
TCTGCAGTAAAACGTGAACTCGTGATGCCTTGAAAGTGGACAAAATCTGCTTTTTTGACAAAACGTGTTTAGGGTTCAGAGCGCGCTATATGTGGAGAATAATGCACAGTAATCAGCTAATTTTTTTGCAAGTGCCGTTTATCGGTTTTTGCAAATTAACTCTTCATACATGTATATATTAGGGGCGTCCGTTGCTATGGCGCATTGTCTGTCTTGTTTCCAGGACACAGACCTGGTTCCCAGTGACATCGCGGCTGGTCTGGCTCTTCTGCATCAGGAACAGGACAAAATGGAGCACTGCAGGGACCCTGATGAGGTCCTGTCCCACAGCCCGTCCTCCCCTATAGTGAGTCTTTATCACTGCAGTAGCTGATGGATGTACAGTGTAGCTTGTGCATTGGGTGAGCTCACACCTCCTGTGTTTTTCTCAGAGGGAGGAT
>NW_015515445.1:0-664 GCF_001515645.1 Sinocyclocheilus grahami | reverse complement strand
CTATATAAAGAAAGAAAGAAAAGATGCTTGCTTGATTTCATTTGTCTGCGTAAAAGTGTGGTTATATTTAGAGAGCCTGTTTCTGGCTCCTTTTTTCTCACTTCTATTTGTATGATCTGGTTCGTATCACTTCCTCAAATTATGCTCATTTCGTTTCTGTAGATTGAGCATCCCTAACATGGAAGACTTGAAAAGAAGATTACTAAAAATGGTTTCTAACTGCAGTAAGCCAAAGGTAAGATCGTTCACTCAGTGTAAATCAGACACTCTGCCTGCCTATACTCTATCAGTGATACATTTCTGTCTCTCAGTATAAGATCCTAATGCACGGCTGCTGGTACGAGCTGTTTGGAGGAACTCCTGATGATTTCCCTACGGAGCTGGAGAACCGGCGGGAGGAGGCACTTAGCCAGCCGCTGCTAGGCGAGGAGAGTCTGTTAGTTCAGCGCTCAAACACCTACCAGAGCCTGTCATCCGACGACTCTCCCTCCCACCCCACACACCTGCCCCTGTACCCGCCGGGACGCATCCTGCACATCACCGAGGACGGGCCCGCTCGCAGGTCAGCACACACGCCAGGGATGCGTGATTTGATCAGACTTAAAGGGATAGTTCACATAAAAATTACAATTCTGTCATTAATTACTCACCCTCATGTCGTTCC
>NW_015515444.1:4500-5338 GCF_001515645.1 Sinocyclocheilus grahami | reverse complement strand
AAAAATGATTAACAACACTGCTCTGCTCTCTTCCTGTCTTTTTTGTCCTCAAGTTCATGAAGTCACCGAGTGATTCGGAGTCTAACGCTCAAACTGAGCAGTCGTATCACACCGAAGTTGCTTCAGAGATGTCAGAAGAGATGTCAGTCTCAGGTACGACAGTGATTACTCTCTATCAGCTGGACCATTTACATCTTATACAGTATTGATTGAGCTGAATTTTGTTTTTCTCATGCAGGTTACTCCAGTGAGGCACCGTCATCAGTATGTTCAGGGTCTTTGGATGCCGTTGTGTACCAAAATATGAAGGGAACAAGAATGCACAATCTTATGACCATGCCACGAACACTGGCCCTGTGCTATCTGGCTCTGCTGTGGGTCCGAGAGGCCATCACTCTGGCTGACTTACTGAGGTTTGAAAGGACAAATACAGCTCAACATAAATTGGCCATTTTTTAAAAATATTACATTTACGAGTGTCGGAGCCAGATTTTTATTACCTTAAAGTTATGTGCTACCTGTTTCAGAGTAAAGCGCGGCACTGTGTTCTTTTACACATTAGCAGCTCCTGATTTTGTGCTTTCATTGTCTAAAAGTGGCTCGGCTCACAGTAAATTCCACTCTACATGATCGCTATCTCTGAATCTACTCTGATAAAAAAAAGAAAAAAAAAACAGTTAGATTGCTTATGACAAGCATTTAGTAATGCAACATGTGCCAACCATTTTACAAATTTAAGATGGATGTGAATAGAAGTATTGTAATTTTATAGTTAGTTTTACTTAAACACTTTAATTACTTAAAGGGTTAGTTCACCCAAAAATGAAAATTCTGTCAT
>NW_015515444.1:1902-2653 GCF_001515645.1 Sinocyclocheilus grahami | reverse complement strand
AAGAAGAAGAAGAAGAAACGTAACACTTTTTTTTTAGCTAGTATTTTTTTATGCATATCATTGTTTTTTGTTGTTGTTGTTATTTTGGTTCACAGCATGTTCTTATATGCTTTTCACAGTTTTCAAGTTCAAAAAGTGGTTTGATGTTGTACAACCTGTCTTGGAGCAAGCCAGAAAGAGGGAAGAACGAGAGGAAGCTCAGTAAGACAACTGTTTCAGTAGTTTACATGACTTTTATTGAAAAATCTTTTACTACAACTGCTTTCATTCTGCACTTTCAGACGGCAATGGGGAACCACTAAGCCTTTCATTACATCTTTGAAACGCAAGAGCGCGGTTCTGAAAAAAAGGCGTAAGCTGATCTGGTCACATCTCAGTAATGATCTCAAAACTGTATCTCTGTATGTCATCCAATGTCTGCCTTCACTTCTCCAGGCGTTGCTAAACATTTGGAGCAGAAATTTCAGAAGTTTACAGAACAATCGTCTTCCTTAACAAACCCTCATGCCAGCTTTCACTTCAGCTGGGGAAAAGAGGAAGGTTCGGATGGACCCAGTATGTATAAGAAACGTTTGGACTGTACCCTTAAGAAAGACGGGTTCAAGTACCTCTGCAACCAAAAATACTGGCATCCTGAACTGAGATTATGCCCACGCAGGTGAGTCATCACAAATGTTTCGTTTTCTCAATTACAGATACTATAGTATTGTATTTTATTATATATATATATATATATATATATATATATATA
>NW_015515444.1:0-508 GCF_001515645.1 Sinocyclocheilus grahami | reverse complement strand
GGACAGAAAGTCTGTGCTGTACGGTCCACATGCTTCTTGCAAGAGAACCTATGACATGCACAAACATATACACTCAGAAACTCTTTGTTTCCAGCGAAACAACGTACCCGGCATACTTTTCAGAGTTGTTTTCCCTTCTCACGTGTAGAGGGGCAGTCTGCAGAGTTTTCCTGGCATGATTTCTGTTTGACTTGGGCTCTCCCAAACAGACCGCACTATTTTGAACTGCACACACTACATGGTGCCAAAAGGAAAACACTCGGTCTGGGGGTTGCGCTGCACGAGCGGATTTTAACCCTGAGTGACTGACCAGGGTTTGTGTACATATAGATAAACACGCTAGACCGCAAAGTCTCCGGCGTAATTTCATTGTAAACAACTGATAGTCTTATCTCTAATGTTTTATCTCACACCTCGCTTCCTCTCCTCCCCCCAAAATGTTTCTCTTTCATTCTTTGACCCGCGACACTGCTTTTAGTGTTTGTTGCTTTGACGCTGAAGTTTAGTA
>NW_015515443.1:4805-5339 GCF_001515645.1 Sinocyclocheilus grahami | reverse complement strand
GTGAGGTGGGTGGTAACTGAGACATTTTCGAGCAGAAAAAAAAAAGATGTCACAATTTTGCGCACTCTCGCTCTCTCTTTCTGCCCCTGTCTTTCTCAAGCCGAGCTTCAACACACAACAAACGCTGGCCACATCACAGGCTTCTTGGGGCCTGAGGGGGCCCTTTGATTCCAGCACGCCGTGGGCATTAGCTGGAAAGTAATTAGGGTAAAAAGTTCAACCGCAGCTCCATGTCTGCAGCACTGCCAGAAATACATTTCCTCCCCTTTCACTGGGCTCTCCACAGATTCACATGCATATTGGAAACACATTGAAATGAGGAGCCTGTTGCATGGCACTGGTACTCTTGTACTGGTGTTTACAGTGTTTAATTACAAAAATAAAGGAACAGATGCTGGGAAGGGAGACAGGGATGGTGAAGTAGACAGTTCAGGTCTGAGAACAGTTTTTTTTAACATCAAATGTCCTTATGGGTAGTCAATATCTAAGTGTGGCGCATTGATGAGCATTTAAGTTTATAATATAGTTGGGGGG
>NW_015515443.1:0-531 GCF_001515645.1 Sinocyclocheilus grahami | reverse complement strand
CCTTTTTTTTTTTTTTTTTTTTTTTTAAGCATTTTATTTTCCTTTTTAATTATTTCACTTATGGTTTTAATGTTGTTAAACCTTGGATCCATGAATTAAAAATGAGAATTGAATGCCAGCATTCCATCTATATGCTAGCATATATACACTATTTATTTATTTAATAAAAGTGACTTGACACTAAGCTGCATGCATTTGGCATGAGAGACCACCGGCTCAATCTGGTCACTGTAATACCTGTAGTATTAATTAAAACAAAAATAAAATAATAACAATAGTATGGTGGAAAATCAAATCCTTTCCAGATACAAGTGGGGGCCAATGGTGGATTGAATAGCACATGCATTCCTTGCTAATTTGCAAACCCTACCGGCACTGTAGCACGGCACGAAGGGCGGTGTGTGTACTTTGCTGTCAGGAAATTCACCAGATCCATACATTGTTTGGACTTAAGACATAATCCCCTCCATTGATAAAATTATTTCAAATGTGTCTGGCTGGAGTTCTGCAACGAAGGATTTAGCACACATG
>NW_015515442.1:4388-5339 GCF_001515645.1 Sinocyclocheilus grahami | reverse complement strand
ACCAAAATGTTTCAAGAACATGACTCGGATGCTTGCCAGAAAACATCAGAGTTTCAAGGCCTATAACTGGGAAGCCTTTAACCATGACAGATCTGTACTTGGACCAGGAAAGAAGGTCTGTGTCAGTGACTTGAATGTGAAAGTGTTCAGATTGCATCGTAGTTGAACATTCCTCCAGAAACAAGTGTTCTCTCAGTGAAACGGGTGAAGTATAATGGAACTGAATATCGTTCTACCTTCATTATTTGTGGTCAGGTAGACCTTGATTTGCCAGTGTGTTATAAAATCAAGGATATTGTCAGAAATGAATGTGTGTTACTGGTTACACCACAGCTCAAAACGGTTTGTTTGGATGAACATTGCCTACAGGATTGATCCCAGACCCAGCGCATCTCTGAAAGAGTTACTGTCACTGAACTCTCTTACTACAAACCTTCTGATGTGCAGATGTCCTATGGGTCTGATCATTTAGCTGTCACTTGTTCATGTCTCTGTGACGTTAATGAGTTTGTTTTAGCCATTCTGTATTTCTGAACTGTTGACTTGTTTTAAAGTAGCCACTTTGCCCAGTTTTTAAATAAAAATGAGTTATCATATCTGTCTGAAGACTCTTGATAATCTGATAATGTACATTGACACCATAGAACAATGTAAAAATAAATGTTGCACTGAAAGGAATACTTTCTTGACGACACGCTTAGAGTAATCCACAGGAATAACAAACGGTGTTAAACGACCCCAGTGTAAGTCTTTGATGATAGTAAGTGTAACAATCTCCTCTCAGTGTCGTTTTTCAGCACTATAAGCTGCTATTGTAACACTGTAAACGCAACACTACAAACACTGTACTTTTAACTCTGGACAGATTGGGACCATATATGATCTTTAGTAGTGTTAAAGTTAACACTTTAAGTGTTACACTGACACTGCTGATTTTACTTTTTCAGATAA
>NW_015515442.1:0-400 GCF_001515645.1 Sinocyclocheilus grahami | reverse complement strand
TTATACAATATTTCATTCATTTGCTGCTTGCCTCATTTTTTCTTTCATGTCAAAAAAGAGGTGATCCGGGATTTAGGAGAGGATCATGGTCAAGCGATTCTTGTTTTTTCCCCTAACTTGCGTTGAGACTCTACTATAGAGAATGCGCAAAGAATCGATGCATACTCGTAATAAGCTTGTTGCAGCACATTAACAGTGATGTGTCTCTCCACAGTGTCAGCTCCAGTACTGGCTGATCAGAGGTGATTAGTGGTTTACTGGAGACTAGAGTAATTACTGGCGTCGGCGGCATCAAAGGACATTCGTCTGAAACATGTTAACCATCACAAGCCCTTTGCTAGCTCTTCTGTTTACAGGCTCTTCTGTTTACTAGCTCTTCTGTTTACTAGCTCTAGCTCTT
>NW_015515441.1:4562-5339 GCF_001515645.1 Sinocyclocheilus grahami | reverse complement strand
AGGTATTGATGGAAGCGATTTACTGGATTTATGCTTTGATAATCGGACCGAATATTATCCAGATGTAGCTTTTTGATAAAAATTTGATTTTCTCACCTTTTTGCTCAAAATTATGCATTTTTATGAAAGCTACCTATATTCAAGTGTTGATAAAAAAAAATAATTCTTTAAGCTAGAATAAAACAGATTTTTTTTTGTTTAAAAGTAGAGGCTCTGATCTTTATTTTGATGTATTGCGTATATACTGGAGGCCATCAAATTTTTGTGAAAATTACCAAAATCGCTGGCGGTGGCTGGCAACTTTTTTCAAAAATGCTGGCGGGGAAAGAGTTAATCAGGATTAATCGCACACTTCATGAAATTAAGCATAGACCATTTATCTTGTTTCAAATGTTTATTTTGTCATCATTTGCTATATTCAGCAAAGTAAACCAAAAGATTGAAGGGTGATTCTCAAAAATCTGTATTTTCTGCAAGCTTTTTTCAAGATAAATATAGAGGTCTTACCAAAAAAGGACACTAAAAGAGCTCCAAAACTTCTAAAGGAAACTCCAAAAGGACACCAAAGAACCAAAAGATACAAGGAGCCCATATAAGCACATATGATAGAAAAAAAAAGTTTTGATTTGAATTGTATAGCATGTGTACAGTGCAACAGCAAATAGCTTTTTTACATTTTAGAAAAGTCAAGTTGTGATACCGAACAGGAACACATGGTGATGCCAAAAAAACCCTAAACCAACCAACGGCTGACTGCATATACAGTGGGGGAAAAAA
>NW_015515441.1:0-781 GCF_001515645.1 Sinocyclocheilus grahami | reverse complement strand
ACACACAAATATATTGTGTAAACGAAAACTAATTTTGGATGCGATTAATAGTGATTAATCGATTTGACAGCCCTAGAAGAATCAAACATATAATGCGTCCCAATGAATGTAGAAACTTGCCTTCTTTTTACAGTTAGTTTACTGTATGCCTCGAAATTGCATATTAAAGGCTCCATGTCATGAATTGTGTTTGTTTGTTGAGCCTAGCTGTGGTTTTGTCTGCTTTCACAGTGTGTTTGCATAGATTCTATCTATTATGCTGTAACACCTCCCTGCACAAAGAGGAAAAAGAAAGTGCATAGATGCTTGGCTAGGAGACAGAGTTGTACTTCTTGTTGTTGCTATTTTTCCTCAACATGTTACACAAACTACCAGCATTATAGATTTTCTGTGGACTATATCTTGGCGTTAGTCAAAAGCAATGTGACATGGTTTGACTAGTTTTCCCATGACTCTTCCCATGATTCCTTTCTGCTTTGAGCTACCAGCAATGTTTGAAATTAAAGCTCAGATTATTAGAGAAAGCCACAGATCCAAAGCTTAACTCTTAAAACTACTGGACAGACACTTTGGGAAATATTGTCTGGGGTTGAAACCGCTATGTGTATATTTTGTGTGCATTTGAGCTCATAACCAATAAAGCAAGTGTACATGAAAAAAAGATTATGTACAGTGGGGAAAATATTTATTTGATTCCCTGCTGCTGATTTTGTAAGTTTGCCCAATTACAAAGAAATGAAGGGTCTGTAATTTTTATGGTAGTTTTATTTTAACGTATAGA
>NW_015515440.1:4619-5339 GCF_001515645.1 Sinocyclocheilus grahami | reverse complement strand
ATGTCAGTCTTATGCACACCCCTTCAAGTAAAGTGTTACCGTAATGACTAATTCTTGGTCACTGGACTTTTTTGTATATAAATGTATTTTAACAAGAACAGAGAGAACAGAACAAATTCCTGTTAAAAGTTCATTAGACTCAATTTACAGCGCTGTAATTCACAATAATCACCACAGGAGGCCCACTTAGGTCCTCTGACTTTTTTGTGTATCAGTTTATTTTAACAGAAGAGGACAGAACAAAATCACACAGACAATGATATAAAATAGCAATGCACAAATAATTCCACAGGAGGGCGTTCATTAGACTCGATTAAGAGTAGACTCATTAGACATACTGTGGTGGCTTTTATGAATTACAATCGGGTATCATAATTTTAAACTGGTTTCGCCCTCCTGTGGTGATTTTTGTCAATTACAATCGCGTATAATAAACTTACATTTCTTTGGCTCTCCTGTGGTGATTTTTGTCAATTAAGAGCAAGTATAATATTATTAAACTGGTTTCGCCCTCCTGTGGGGATTTTTGTGTATTACACCACTGCAACTGATCATAATAAATGCTAATGTAAAAGACCAAAGACAACAATGAATTCAAGTCTCTGTGGTGCAGAGGATAATTGCTTCACACCTTTAGCTGTGAAAGTACTGGGTCAAATCCAGCAAGTTTTACTTAAAGTACAGTGGTGCAGTAGCTAAACATGAGCCTCTAACGCATGA
>NW_015515440.1:0-810 GCF_001515645.1 Sinocyclocheilus grahami | reverse complement strand
ACTGGGACTGTCAATCTTCAAAATGGTTTTTAAAAAAAAGGTAATTATACTTTATAAATTGGTCGTAAGAAATAACTTTTCAAACCTAGAAAATGCATTGCGTACCAACAAAGTGTGTGTAGAGAACATTACCAAGCACAGGTTGTGCATACAAGACAATGTACCAAATGTAAATTTTCCCATTTGCAATTTGCCTAAAAGATGGCTTTTGGTTACAAACAAATGACAACTAATTCATCTCAAAACAACATACATATATATATTTTAATGTGTTTAATTTTTTAATAATGAAAGCTGTTCATTATTATAGCTGTTAAAACGTACAAGCAGGACATGATTATAAAAAATATACACAGCATAAGGCTGACATCCTTTGATATTTTAAATATAAGGTTGTTCTGCATACATGTCAGTTTTGTTACATGTCAGAACAACTTTTGTTCCCATTTGTCCGCTCCACCCATTGGACATTCTGTCAGTGAGGACTCATTCCAAAACATTTCACCTTAGTCAACCATATTTTTCCTGAGCTCTTCCCATAACATTCCGCTAACTTCACCTCTTTCGCTTCCCCACTACCCAATTCACTACACACGACATTGGCGTCTAACAAATCCCAGCCATCGTAACACACCGTTCCCCATATTCCATCATAGAGAACCTGCACTCTTCCCGAACAAGAGCTGCTGCTAGTCAACTAGTCTGACTGAAGAAGCTTCGCCTGACGTGGAATTTCCCAGAACTGCTTGTCATGAGAGATAAAACACTGAGAATCACAAGTAGATTATGGAATATGTAGGGTGAAAATAA
>NW_015515439.1:4578-5341 GCF_001515645.1 Sinocyclocheilus grahami | reverse complement strand
TAAAAAACACATGTTGAACAGGAGAGGGCGCTTTAGTATCTGTGAATGTACAAGATTCACAAAGTAGTTTACTGCAGTGAGAAAAAGCGCTTGGAGAACAGACAGAAAAAAAGGACAGGGAGGAAAGTAAAGGAGCACAAAAGGTAAAACTGAGTAACTGATAAAGAGGGCTTGGAAAGACAAAATTGTCATTAGAAATGCAAAAGATGATTGAAGTGTGGAGGAGGACAGAGTGAGAATATGTATAAATGTATAATGTAATTATAGTAAAATAGAGATAAACATCACCTGATCCTGCCGCCCCCTCGGCCCCTTCCTCCGTCACCTCCAGGTAAGCCTTCTGCACAGCCTTCCCGATAAACAGATCCTGTCCGTCTGTAGACAAACAGAAAATGTAAATGAAAAAGATGAGAGATTATGAATAAAAGACTGAATATGCTTAACAAGTTATTTCCATTTATTTATGAGCTGGTGTAATCAGGGATGCAGAGCAGAGTATAATGAACATACAGCTGAGCTCATTCACAGAGTATAGTTTTATAGGCATATTTAATACTAAAACAGAAAAAAGTCAAATAATAATAAAATAATTAATAATAATGATATTGAATATTGAAATGTGTCAAATAAAATAATGAATTGAACAAGAAAAATTAATAAAATAATATTGAACCTGAAAAATTGTCAGTATTTTAAAAAAGTATTTTAAGTGTTTTTTATTTATTTATATTTTTTAATTAATATTACTATTTTTGGTGTGTTT
>NW_015515439.1:2165-2958 GCF_001515645.1 Sinocyclocheilus grahami | reverse complement strand
TGAAAGGTAATATTCGAAAAGGCATAATAGGGGCACTTTAATATTGTATATTAGAGTTTTTGTATATTTTCTGTTTTCACTTTAATTTTAAAGTATTTCAAATGTTTTGTGTTTTTGTCATTTTTACTTTATTTAAATATGTCTATATAGTGTTTTATTATTTTTAGGCTATTTAGTCTTAGTGTTTAAGTAAAAAAACAACAACATTTAATTAAACTAAAAAAACGGAGAAATGTTGCCCTGGCAGCAACTAGTTGAAATAAAATAGTTTGAATTTGTATAATATTTTATTTTATTTCAGTTAACATTTATCTCATTTCAACAAAATTGTATTAATTTTTTTTCTGGTTTTACTTGAAGTTAAACATAATAACCCTGAGATGGACAACAAATTAGTGTGACTTGTATTTTTTTGATAATATTTTGAATTAGATTTAATTTTTATATTAGATCTGCTTTCATGTAAATTTTTGGTAATTTTGTTCTGTGTTTTTGTCATTTTTATTAGTTTTTGTTGTATTTAAATGTTGTTAAGTTACTTTAGCACATCAAGTTAAAGAAATGTTGCTCTGGAAACTATTTTTCATATTTAATTTTGAACATTTATTTGTTTTATTAGTTTGTTTTTATTTTTATTTAGTTTTAGTTAACTATAATAACCCTGGATCGACATACTATGTTGGTTCTGAAAGATCTTATCAGCTAATTATGACATTTAGCCATAAGTTTTAAAGGTAAGATTCTGTACTCCGCCATTGTCAATCTCCTCCATGTATGTAATGCTGGTTTTCCT
>NW_015515439.1:0-906 GCF_001515645.1 Sinocyclocheilus grahami | reverse complement strand
AGGGGAGTTGGAAAATGAGCCTATTTTCAAAAATAGTAGAGTGTTGCTTTAACCTATTCAAGCCTGTTTGTACCGTAGTAGAAATCTCCCTGCTGGTACATCATCAGGGTCTGAACTTCACTGCCATCATCCTTGGTGAAGGAGAAGGTTCTGGTGTTTTCTGGTCTGAACTGGTTCTTCCAGCTGCCTCTGAAGTACACTGCATTCGCTAACATGATCATGGTGGAGCTGCTGAAGTCGTCCGCAGACACCAGGTTCTGGATTTTGCCTGCAACAACAACAAAAACCCAGATTGAAATAAATGCTGCACGTCACAATCCTCTCTTTCTCAGAACAGGAAAGACAGCATGATCTCTTCTGTGGCATACAATCATCTCTCTTCCAAAGCTCTGGGATTTGTGCTGCTATCTGACAGTTCTCCTGCAAAGGCGAAAGCTGACTGTGAGAAAATGGATCAAATGGCTAGGGAATGTCATTATCATGCCATTATCTACTTTACTGTCCTCCTTCACTAAAGTCAGAGTAATTCCTCTTAACACCATCTATTCATTTTGAAGAGAGTTTTACTTGAAAGTAAAATCATTCTAAATGGGTTTATAAACTATGACAATATTCAGTGGTTAACTGGCAAATAATCTTAAAGGTAAACACGAAGACTCATTATATATATATATATATATATATATATATATCCAGCACCCTTCAGGGATGCATTAAATTGCTGAAAAGTGACAGTAAATACATTTATAACATAACATATTTCTATTTAAAATACATGCTGCTCTTTTGAACTTTCTATTCATCAAAGAAAAATGTAGTTTCCACAAAAATATGAAGCAGATATAATATAAAATATAAAAGAATAAATCAGCATATTAGAATGATTTGTGAAGGATCATGTGACAC
>NW_015515438.1:3330-5341 GCF_001515645.1 Sinocyclocheilus grahami | reverse complement strand
GAAAGATTTGTTTGTCAAATGTGCCATAGAGGAAGACATAGTACCAGCCTTTATTTCCCTTTGTCCCAGTGAATGTATGAAGCCGTGTTCCTTTATGGGCTCATTTAAGAGAGAAGATAATTGGTTGTGAGACTGCATGGAGAAATGCATGCGTCTTAATCATACACACAATTGGCTCTGGTATGCAAGATGAATCACTACAGCCATACGGCAGCACTTTGTATTTTGTCTGAAGCATCATTTTCTAATAGCGACAAGAAAACATCACAATCTGTCAAATTATACAGAGCATGAAACGATACTCAAATTACACAGCAATAGTCATCAAGGTTAATTTTAGCATAATCAACCTATAAAGTTTATGCAAAAATACTGCATTTCCAAATATGTCTCATGAATTGCTCCACTTCAAAAAGTAGAACTGCTATTATGAAAGTCCAATTAGAAGGAAATTACACAATATCTGATACACAGAGGACTGTGGGAAAGTGTATCACAGAATCAAAGTTGTATATACAAGTTTCTATAGTCCACAACTACAGCTCTTTTTTGATGTTTGTGATTACAAAAATTCGTTCTGTAAGTGTCTCCACCCCAAAATGTGGCTGTGAAGTACACAGAAGACTCTACAAATCGCAAGTTTGCTATAATTGGCTGCTGTTGCGATAAGGAAAGACTCATTATCTTTGATCTATGCCTTGAAGTGAGAATATCACATTCTGCATGAGAGCCCTAGTATGTTCTCATGACTTACTGTATCTTCAACCTACTCTGCAATGGTATCAAGACCGAATTAGAAGACAGAGGCACAGCCAAAGCAGTCAGTTTCAGGATGGACAGTGAATTTGGTCGTTAAACCCAGACAGCAATTGTTTAGCCCCTGCATCGTCATGGTATGATAGGGGATGTGGCGTAACAAGCCCCACTGAAGAAATGCTTTCGGAAGGTGATGCACTGTGACCGTCTCGCCTGCTACCTGGGGGATAAAGAAGTCCAGGACTTTTGTGCTCCAGCTAATGGGATCAAACGTCTAGCATTGACACACACCAGCTCCTGTCACCTGATGGAATATGGGTTCCTTACCACTGTCACTTTTGGCTTGTGTAGTTGGTGTTTAAAGCTATCCAGGCTCATATGTACTTATGTTTCTGCAAAACTCAAAAAGTGTACCTATACATATAAATCCCTGCAGTTTCCAATTGGAATGAATAATAGAGACAGTCAAACTCCAACAACTTTTATGTCTTTTCACACAAATTATGATTTACAGGGCCAGAGCTTTGATTAAGAAAGACTAATTTTTGCACAATCCCAAATATTATGTCATGACTTCAAAACAATTGCTGAGAGATTTGAAAACTGATATTTTTGAGTGTTATCATCACATATACAGCTTCATATGTGTATGGGTTTTCTAACGCTCGGTAGCTCACGCGATACAGTGTTGCACTTGTGAGGTGAAGCGTTCCGATATGAATCCGGTTCAACTACGGTTAGACAAAACAACTCAAACCCACGTATAAGTTAATATAGCAAGGTTGCATCAGTGAATGCATTTTTTAATCACTTTTGCGTTCATTAACATTATCGGGTAGGTTTAGGGTTGGGTTTGGTGTAGGGTTATGTTATTTTCTGACACGAGAGAGCATTAACCTTTTAGCGACTCTCCCTGGACATTTGAATTCTAAACCACTGCAATACGTACTTGAAGCAACGTAGTAAAAATGTGCCACAGTCACACACTGAATGCATGTTTTAGCTCCACTCACTGGTATTTTCAATGAGCCTGGGTTAATTTAAAAACACTTAATATTCAGTCATTTTTATTGATTTGATGTCATTGACACTATCGAGTGCGAATAAAAATTAAACTGAATTGAGCTGATTAATGGCACTGTTGTCTTCTGTAGAGCTGCTTTATAGCTGAAACTGAAGTTGTTTCATAATTGATGAACACTGACACTGCTACTAAATAAAACTTAAACTGAGTTCAGCTGAATAATGACATTAT
>NW_015515438.1:0-970 GCF_001515645.1 Sinocyclocheilus grahami | reverse complement strand
ACTCTTTTTTTTCTTTTTCTTTTTTTCCCCTAATCATCCTCATCAAAAGGGACAAAAATAGCACAGTGTCAAAATTCTTCTAAATATACTATGCCATTGAACAGATGCATGGTCTTCAAAGTTCCCGGGGCAAAAACAGCATCTATGCTTCCTACAGGCCTAACATTAGTCCCATTATATCACCGCAGCCTTGACCGAGTGCCTGAGCTGTCAGTCATGACATTACACTATTATGGAAGAAATGAGGGAAAGACATTAAGTGAAACAAGGTCAAGAACTATCTCATGAGACCGGTAAAGAGCAGAGCACTTATGTGACGGCCTCGTCTGCAGATTCTTTCATTTAGTAACAGAAGCGTTTTTCTCTTTAACGAGGCCATCCATACAGTCATTATCTCTAGGTTATTTCTGCAGTTTTAAGTATAGCAGATGTCGTCGTCTTTTTCACTCTAACCATTTTTCCTTTGACCTCCATCCTAGATCTTCTTCTCCATCATCCTTCATCCAGCCTTCAATTTCTTTTTTCTCCTACCAAGCCTTTTAGCTTCTATTTTTGTTTCTGCCTAATGCTTCTTTTTCCACCTGTCTTGTGAAAGATTGCACTGCTCTGTAACATTTGTTTGCTCGTCCGCACTGTCATTGCCCATTCCTCCCTTTCTCTATCTTGGGCTTCATCTGACAAGTGGTCTGTTTTGAAATTTAGGCCAGGCTAATCCGCCCCAGGTGATGTGTCGAGCCTTGTGCAAACTGAGGATGACATGGTTGTCCTATAACATGAAAAGTCCTCGTCTCATTTCAAATGGAACTCAGGAAACCGCTGGTATCTGCCACACATTACCTAACTAACTCAGCTCTTCAATATTTTTTTCAGGGCTTTTATTCATATATTTAAACACATGTAAAGGGATAGTTCACCCAAAAAATTTAAATTCTGTCATTAATTATTCACCCTCATTTTGTTCCAAACCCGT
>NW_015515437.1:2506-3014 GCF_001515645.1 Sinocyclocheilus grahami | reverse complement strand
TTTAGCTCACAGCCGCATTAGCCAGTGCTTACCATGTCATATCTTTGCCAAAATTAGCCCATATACGGTTTAGAATAACTGGGCCACATTTGCGGCATCATAAGCAGGCCACTTTAGGCTCACAGCCACATTAGCCAGTGTTCACTGTGCCAGATCTTTGCCAAAACTGGCCCAGATATGCAAATGTTGGTTTTGGTTTACACCCTGATTAGCCTTTGTCGATTGTACCACATTTTTGCCAAAGGTGGACCACATATGGTTGGCACTATTTGGGCCATATTCACTATTTACCACATGGGACACTTTAGGGTCACATTCAGATTACACATTGCCGTGAACACCACATATTTGCTTACAGAGGCCCACATGTGATTTGATATATTTGGGCCATTTTTGCTTTTTTACATGTGGGCCACTTCAGGCTTATCTCTATTTTGTATGGGCCATAAGAAGGCCAGCAGGGCGTATCATTGCCTTAAGTGGCCCAATCCGCATGCTATCTGGGAAG
>NW_015515437.1:0-1155 GCF_001515645.1 Sinocyclocheilus grahami | reverse complement strand
TGCTCATCCAATCTTTTACATTTTTAACACACTCTGTTAGCTTAGGAAATTTTGAAGTTTCATCTGGTCTTGTTGAGATATATAGTTGAGTATCATCGGCATAACAGTGGAAACTAATCCCGTATTTTCTGATAATATTACCAAGGGGCAACATGTATATTGAAAATAGCAGAGGACCTAAAACAGATCCTTGTGGCACTCCATATTTTACTGGTGATAATTAAGATGACTCCCCATTTAAATGAACAAAGTGGTAGCGATCGGACAGGTAGGATCTAAACCATCTTAAAGTCTGCCCTCGAATACCCTACGATACAAATCGTTGCAAAGCAACTTTACAGCAAATTAAGTTTCTACAATATTTAGTGGTAGCTTATCAGTGGTGACTGTCAGTTAATGTACATATGCAATGAAATGTATGGAAAAATTTATTAAATATCAGTTAAATATTAAGTTAACAGCATATAGATATTTTTACAAAATTCTTTCAAATAAAAAATGGTAAGAAAAACATTTGAAAGTGTAAAGCATAAATAAATCTACAGATTTATAACCAACAAATACCCTCAGACTGCTGATGCTAATTAAATGAGCTTTATGTGGCAATTTACAGGAGATCTGAAGACAGCAGCATAATAAATGAGGTGAAAACAGGAACTATTGACATGAAATAAAAAGTCTTTTCAGCAGCTCTGTTAATATTGATGAGCCTTAGACTCAACACTCATTCAACAATATGTAAGGGAAACAGGTCAATTTAGCTCAAAGGGAATCATTTAAGATTTTAAAGGGAATTTGGACCGAATCACTGTTTTACGGCTGATCACTGAGACGGCCAGCGATTCATTGAATGAGCCGTATAACATAAATTCTGCAATGGATATTAATATCCAAAATATAGTGAAAACACTATTAATTAGCACAGTATCAAGATTGGCAGTTTAAGACATTAACTTGTAAGCACGAAACACAAGATACTTCTCTTTTCAATATGAATAAGGCTTTATTGGATAAATCTAAGACATATAAACTAATCTAACACATAAACACACACATTCACACAAGTTGCAGAAAGACAGAAAGTGAGGAAATAATTAAGAGAATGAAAAAGTGAAATTCCAAGTTTACAGCAATATGTGCAATTGCATAGACCTG
>NW_015515436.1:3573-5343 GCF_001515645.1 Sinocyclocheilus grahami | reverse complement strand
TACTTATAAAACACTATAAGAACAGTTAAAATGTTATTTTTAAATGTACAAAAAAAATCTTAAAACTAATATATCAAATTCAAAATATTAATTGTGTTGTCTAGAAGTTTCCCGCCCGCTTTTACACTTACTTAAAAAATCCTTATTTTCTTAAAAAAAAAAAAAATTAATTGTTCAGGATTTTTCCAGTTGTTTTTGAGATCTGAACTTAATTTATTTGGAATCTCGTGTGGGAAAGGCAAGATTACATTACAAGTTATTTGCCAACTTGCCTAGCACAAAATATATTGCCAATGTGAGAATGCAAATATAGACTTGACCACTTGCTACTTGTGGCATAAAATAACTTTTCTCTTGAGTTTTTAAAACTTTAAGGTTAGGGTTATTTGTTGAATTTTACCTTATCATTATTTTACTTTGGCTCGAGTAAAGCTACAAAATATGACGTCTTTTTGTGATTTTCTTTTTCACATCAAATGGTAACAGTGTACGAATGTAGTTTTTACTTTCGTAAAACGGCATATAGGAGCTATTCAAGATTGTGAATTACAGAAAAACACTATTATTATTATTATTTCATTATTATTATGTATTATTATTAGTAGTATTATTATTGACGAGATTATGCCTCCTTCGACGCTCTTAGTTAATCACGCTGAGGCCCTGCATTATACAGTTAAAAGTGCACGGTCTGCTTTATTTATGCATTATTTCTTGTGTGTGTATGCAATTCCTCGTAGTCATTGTTTAATTGGATGTTATTTGAGCACTTTCAAGTCGCTGGTTTATTTTTATCACGAAAAATATAAACATTTTGGTGCAATAAACTTGTCTAAAACGACTTATGAAACTTTTGTCAGTATCTTGGCTTTAATTTGATTGAACAATGCAGGCTAAATGCATGGAAGAGAGTGGTCGCCTTGCCCGTCTCATCCTCAAAGGTTTCACCCACCTTAAATTCAGAAAATTCAGTATATGTTACACCCGTATTCTGCACATATAAATAAGATAATATGCTGATGTATTAATGATGGATATTTATATATCCATCTTTAATATATAATGTGGTCTACGAGACTGTATTTTTTAATATTTTCATACATTTAACAATAATAAATAAGAAAGGAACAATTAAGTAAAGCCAGTAACCCCCAGTATACCGCCAGTATATATTTTTTAATTTTGTTTAGCACTACTTTATCTTGCCCAAGACAAGTAAAGTTTCCCGTGTTAATGTCAGTGTATTTTATTTTTATGCAATACATTAATCTACATTAACATATTCAATCTACATTACTTTAACAAAGCATCGCGATGGTTCATTAAACATTAGAAGAGCAATATGTGAAACGCATCTTTATATTATCTCACATATGTTTGCATTCACGTATTATTACACACATATAAATACACGGATATATAAATAAAATAATACTACAACAAAAACGTATTTAATACTACCACTAGTAGTAGTAGCAGTAGTAGTAATAATTTATTGGAAAATCATAATAAATACTGAATAATAATAATAATAAAACTTTAATTTAGGCAATACACTTGGTTCCTCAATGGATTAATATATAAATTGATTAGCTGTGTGTGTGTGTGAGAATTGTTTCGTTAACTATCTTGAATGAGCACAGGGGCAGGATATGAAACAAATATGTGATTTTTTGTAATATCATAAATATTATACCATTAATATCATATAGCCTAATGCATGGTCCTCAAGCTAATTTTCACATGTACGAAATGAAATGAAAACAAAGG
>NW_015515436.1:2730-3517 GCF_001515645.1 Sinocyclocheilus grahami | reverse complement strand
CCTCAAGCTAATTTTCACATGTACGAAATGAAATGAAAACAAAGGCAGTATGTTAACAGTATAACCGTTTGTCCTGTTGGCACAGGTTCGGTATTGCTATCGTTCTGAACCCGTTTGACTCTCTCCTGAATGAATGGATTACAGTAGTCATCAGGAATGGAGGCTACATCAACAAACTTTAACTGTACTTTTTACTCGTGTATATTGGTACACGGCCCCTTTTCAGAGCCTTCCCGATTTTATATGTAGCTTCTCCTGTCAAGCAGAAGTTGCATGGCACCACGAGAGTTTGACATGACCACACATGTCAGCATGTTGGGTCAGCCCACCCTCCTGTTGCTGGATGCTGCTTTTTCTATAGGGCGATAAGATATCTGAGTCTCTCTGCGGCCCGAGCTCAGCAGCGTCCCGCAACACCTCTCACCTCACTCACAACTCCGCGCTCTGCTGGGGCCCTGGGCGCTGGGCTGGAGCTGACACATTTCTGCTAACAATCACATCACACACTGGACCCACATTCCGCCTTTCTGGTCCCCTTGGCTTTTTTTTCCATTCACTTCCAAAAGAGCCTCCGACCAATGGGTCCGATCCCACCGGCAGACGCCCCCCGCCGCGCGCGTGTGTGCAGAGGTCAGAGTCATTAAAACAGTTCGAGATGTTTGCTATTACAATCTTATTCTTAAAACGTACAGGACAATCCCTCTGTTTTTAAAATATCATCTTTGTCATGTTCAGAAGTTCATTAATGACAAGAGAGAGAGAGAGAGAGAGAGAGAGAGAGAGAGAG
>NW_015515436.1:0-403 GCF_001515645.1 Sinocyclocheilus grahami | reverse complement strand
CCAGAAATGTACTTTTACTATGGTAAAATAAATGTTCAGCGATATGTTCAAAATATTTTCCTCTATATAGTGTTGATATGGCAACTTTTTTTATGGCAAATTTTGTTATGCTAGCATGTGTAGAAATATTCAAACCACGTGTGTAACAACTAACCCCGCGTTACTTTGTGCCCTGCGCTCCCGTATATACTAGTTACATGGGCTGTGTCCAAAATCCCCCCAATGCTGTTATATACTAGTGTATATAGTATACTAGTATATATACACGATTCATTGGATGCTAGACAACACCATGCTCTGTTATCAGGGCTGGACTGGGACAAAAAAAATTTTGGTCCAGGCGGCCCATCACCACTTCGAGATATACAGGTGCATTTCAATAAATTAGAATGTCGTGGAAAAG
>NW_015515435.1:4784-5343 GCF_001515645.1 Sinocyclocheilus grahami | reverse complement strand
CCTATTCATAGTCAGCAAGGTAGTAGAAGCACATGTAAAAATTTGTATCTGAGGCACATGACAGGAGTTATGGTCTCACAAGGCCAATCATGTGCCTTGAAATTTCACACAACATCAAACCATGTCACAGATCATACAAAGGGCATTTGTATAACATGCATTATTGTGTGTTATAATGCTCGGTTACGTCATGCTCTGATTACTGAAATGCAAGTTGTGGTTTAACAATTGGACTTGTAGAAAAATGCTTAACAAATACACAGTTTGAAAGGGGCTTTGGCCATAAACTAAATCCTGCATTTTTGAAAGCTGTGGTGCACTTACCATGAGAAACACTTGGTAAGAGGAGCCTGTGAAAAGACCCTAAGTGACCTAAAACTGGACTACGTTGATCTCTACCTAATGCACTTTCCCATGGGAACTAAGGTAGTACTGATAAGTATATAATAGTATAAAACTAATAACAGTATGATAATTGCTTGTATTTTCTATGCATTATATATACTGTACATATATATATATATTAATGCTTATCTGTGTATCAAAATTGGCAGCCTGG
>NW_015515435.1:0-577 GCF_001515645.1 Sinocyclocheilus grahami | reverse complement strand
TGGTCTTCATGTCCTCCTCACTCAATTCAAAATCAAAGACCTTTTGGTGTAGAAAAAATATGAAGAAAATAAATACATAATAATTCAACATATTTATACAGTACTAGCAACACTATGATTCCAAGACCTTACTGACAGCAAGACTTCTGAAGATGAACTTACTTGAAAGTTCTCTTGAATACGCTGAGGTGTGACAGACTTAGGGATGACGATCACATTCCTCTGAATGTGAAAGCGGATGAGGACCTGTACATTGGATGTCAAATAGACATTTTTCTATGGATCATTAACAAGCGTTGACATGTACAGGACGGCAGTCTCCTCACCTGGGCAGAAGTCTTTTTGTGCTTCTCTGCAATGGCCTTGATGTTTGGGTCATCAAGCAGTAAGGGATCTTCAGGTTTAGCCCTGAGTTTGAGACAAAGTTCAAAGGTTATTCATTGAAACCATATATAAAAGTCACCAGCTACACCTTGAAACTTCATAGCAAATACATGTCACATGCAACAAAGCTACAGCATGTGGGAACGGTGGCCTACCAAGGTCTGTCTGGAGAACCCAGAGGACTGTATGCAGT
>NW_015515434.1:4648-5344 GCF_001515645.1 Sinocyclocheilus grahami | reverse complement strand
TGTGAACTGGAGAGGAGTCGAGAGCTGGGCCGTGTGATAGTTCATGTAGACATGGATGCGTTCTATGCTGCTGTAGAAATGAGAGACTGCCCGGAGCTGAAGGACAAACCGATGGCAGTGGGATCTATGAGCATGCTGGTGAGAATCTGAAATAAACCAAGAGCATCGTCAAATATCTACAATGCTGACGTTTTAAATCGTTCTCATTTTCAGTCAACCTCCAATTACCACGCTAGGAGGTTTGGTGTCCGTGCTGCCATGCCAGGGTTCATTGCTAAGAAGCTCTGTCCAAATCTTGTCATTGTGCCGACTAACTTTGACAAATACAGAGCAGTGAGTACCCAGGTATGTTGTGTCTTAGTCCTACATTATTCAATAGTCATAACTACTGTTTTTTAATGCCTGGCTCTGTCTTAAAGGTACGGGAGATATTTTCAGAATATGACCCTCATTTCATGCCTATGAGTCTGGACGAGGCTTATCTGGATATCACTGAGCACCTGGAGGAGCGGAAGCACTGGCCAGAGACCATGCGAACATATTACATCTGTGATGCCAAGACAGGTGCATTACTGTAGTCTATTGTGTAGTGCTGGCCTGGGGTTTTCAAGCTAGAGGGGTCAGTGCTGAGGAACCGTTTAGAGTAGTGCTGTCAAACCATTAATCGCATCCAAAATAAAAGTTTTTGTTTACATA
>NW_015515434.1:2319-3440 GCF_001515645.1 Sinocyclocheilus grahami | reverse complement strand
AATGAATCGCCTGCGATTTTGTGTAGCTTGTCAGTGAACTACGGCACAGCCCTACTTAAATTGCAAACGTAAGCATATACAGTACAGTCTTCACACATTATTTAAGAAATAAAGAGTATGTTTTTCCTTGTTTGATCTCTCTTATAGGCATTGCCCCAAACATGATGCTTGCAAAAGTATGCAGTGATAAGAACAAGCCCAATGGCGAGTACCGAATTCCTCCTGAGAGACAAGTTGTGATGGGGTTTATGAAGGATCTTCCTGTCAGAAAGGTATGTCTGACCCGTTTATCTATAACAGTCTTATAGCTCATTAATGTGGCCTAATATTGTTGTATATTTATTCCAGGTGTCTGGTGTTGGCAAGGTTACTGAGAAGATGCTGACTGCTTTGGGTATTGTCAACTGTGACCAACTGGGCCAGCAGATGGCACTACTCTCCCTGCTTTTTTCGGGAACCTCCTGGCATAATTTCCTTCACATATCTTTGGGTTTGGGCTCCACATGTATCGAGAGGTGTGGGTTTTTAGTCTTGCAGTGTCAAATTTTTGCATAGTGATTTTTTTGGATTCAGAATAAGAGTTTTATTCTAATATTTCATGGGAAAAATATTCTTTTGTTTCAGGGACTCCGAAAGAAAAAGCATGAGCACTGAGAGGTAATCTGCTCTAAGTTTTCTCCAGTCTTCACCACATGTTTCAGATCCAAACATGTCTGTAAACTTGAAATCAACATTCTGTTTCTACCTTCCCTCAATTTATTTGTGTTATTTCTATTCTCTCTTTCTTTTAGGACGTTTGTGGAGATGAGTGATGCAGAGGAGCAGTATTCCCTGTGCAGAGATCTCTGTCATGACTTAGCACAGGACCTTCAGCGGGAGGGCCTTAAGGTACCTGGGTTTCAGACCAAAAGTAGCTTCTCTCATCTTTATACTGAGTGTCGGAAATAGCCAGCAAAAACTTGCATATCACTCTGAACTATTTATCTTTTGATTGGTAAATCTCAGATGCTTTGGTATGAACATCAACATTATTATTATTATGTACTAGAGTTGCTTTTGCAGATGTTTTTTCGAAGATATATACAATATATATATATATATATATATATATATATATATAT
>NW_015515434.1:978-1179 GCF_001515645.1 Sinocyclocheilus grahami | reverse complement strand
AATCATCACCACTTGACTAAAATAAAATCTATAGGCCTATATAAACTGCTTAAAAAAGTAATTTTAGTTTAAATGGTTAACCTAGATAAAAGTGTGCTATTAGGCGCGTATCCAGTCGTTTGTGCAGAGAAGCTAAAGCACGCTTTGCAGGACATGTAGTCGCCAGCGCGATCACTTGCATTTTTTTCTTATAACAGTGGA
>NW_015515434.1:0-339 GCF_001515645.1 Sinocyclocheilus grahami | reverse complement strand
AAAGTCATGGAAATTTATTGGTAAAAATGTGTACGAACCCTGTAGTTTATGATGTGCAGAAACATGTCAAATAAACTCCATACACAATTAGTATAAATGTAAACATGCAGAAATATTGGTCTTGCATTCATAAGATGGAATGTATTTGTGTTTGTACTATAGGGCAAAACTGTTACTTTGAAGCTGAAGAACGTCAAATTTGAAGTGAAGACCAGAGCGTTTACGCTGCAGTACGCTGTCTGCACTGAGGAGGAGATCTTTGCTGCTGCTAAGGACCTTCTCAAAGTTGAGATTGACAGTGTCAGCCCTCAGCCACTAAAACTAAGACTCATGGGTATA
>NW_015515433.1:0-5344 GCF_001515645.1 Sinocyclocheilus grahami | reverse complement strand
GCTGGAGCTCTCTCCCGCTCAGCTGCTGCTGCTCCTGGCCAGTGAAGACTCGCTCAGAGCCCGTGTGGAAGAGGCCATGGAGCTCCTCATAACTCACGGAAGGTGAATCATCTCACCACACCTGTCAAGAACATGTCACATATACAAATACAAATTCCTTGCTATGATGAATATTGGAGCATCTAAATAAAAAANAAGTTCTTACTAATTAGTGAATATAGTGTTATGGTAATAGTGTCAAGTAAAATTAAACATTAAATGTATTTAATAATTAAATACTATAATAATTACATAAATGTATTTAATGTAATTATAGTAGTTACTAATTTGTGTTTTTTAACATTATAATATTTAATCATTATTAAATAGGATATTTATAATTAAAATTACATAATTATTGAATGCTATTAAATGTACTAATTTTTTACATTACATTTTAATAAAATAAAATACTTTGTTAAATGTTTTTAATTAAATACTATAATTACATAAATTACATTTAATTATGTGCATACCTATTTAATAATAATTATATTATTATAGTATTTAATAATTATTATATACATTTAACATATTTAATTATCAAACTGTTTAATTATAATTAATATTACATAATTATTAAATGATATTAAATGTAAACTAATTAAATTATTGTTGTTTAAAACATTTATTAAATTTATGTATTTATTGTTTAGCATTTGATTTTATGGTGACCTGGGTATTTTTGTGAAAAACCCAGTCTCTTTGCTGATAGTGGAGTATTTAATGAGCTTCTCTCTCTTTCGCAGGGAAAATGGCGCTGACAGTATACTGGACCTTGGCCTCCTCGATACTCCTGAGAAAGCACAGGTATGTTGCGTCTAAAACCCCAAAGACTCTTCTCTGACTCCTCTCCTTTGCATCAGGTTAGATTCAGCATAGAACTCTCTTCTTATCATTTTGGGCTGTGTTGGGTTTTGGAGTTGCTCTGTGTGATTTTTCGGACTTTCCTAATGTTACATCTGTGATCTGATTTTAATTGTAATTTCCATATTCCACCAGCAGGAGAACCGAAAGAGGCACGGTTCAACCCGCAGTGTGGTTGACATGGAGCTGGACGACCCAGAGGATGGAGACGATAACGCCCCTCTGTTCTACCAACCCGGCAAGAGGGGTTTTTACTCGCCCCGTCCAGGCAAGAACACAGAGGCCAGGCTCAACTGCTTCCGTAACATCGGCAGGTGCGAGACACACGTTCACCTGAGCATCTGTGTGAGACTGAACCACGATATGAACTTCTAACAATAACCCTGATTCTTCTGCCTGCAGGATACTTGGCTTATGTCTGTTGCAGAATGAACTTTGCCCCATCACACTCAACAGACACGTCATCAAGGTGTTGCTCGGCAGGAAGGTGAATGTCTAAATATTAATACATTTCTAATAGTGACAGGTTTAACCTCATATCACTGCAGGATATTACTGAGGTTGGGCCTTATGAAATTCATTTTATTTTTCCCCCTAATTCTGTTATAATTTTTCTGGGTTACATTTTTTTAAATTTGTTGTTTTCTGGATTTCGTTTTAATGGTTAAATAAAGTTTTAGTAAAAGCATGTCTAATTAATTCAACTCATGAAACTTTGAATAAATTGTTAAATTATGTATTACAATTAATTAGACATGCTTTTTGATTACTAACATTTAATTAAACCAATAAAACGGAAAACAGAATTTGGAAATATTAATTTAGGAAAAATAAAACTGATTTCACAGGGCTCTAAAAAGGTAATTTTTGTTATGCAATTCAACATCAATTTATTAGTTGATTTAACAAAAATAACCTTTTTATGGCCTTATGAATTTTGTTTTACTGGTTAAATTACATTTTAATAATAAAAAAGCATGTTTAATTAATTGTAACTAATAATAACTAAATTAATTTGACATGCTTTTTGATTACTAACATTTAATTTAACCATTAAAACTGAAAACAGAATTTGGAAAAAATAAAACAAAATTTAGGGGGAAAAAATAAAACCAATTTCACAGGGCCCTATAAAAGTCATTTTTGTTTTTGTTTTTTACGGAAAATACTTTTTTAACGGCCCTATGAAATCTGTAAATTATTATTTTTTTTGTAAGTATCTCTAAGTATCTTTTGTAAAAAATGTTTTCCCCCCTAAATTCATTTTTTTCCGTTTAAATTTTTCTGTATTGCACTATATTGGTATTATTCCATATTAATAATAAAAAGCATATCTAATCAATTGCATTTGTAAAACGTTAACAATTGACGTTTTGAAATGTTTTGTTATTTGTCTGCTTTATGAATTTATAATTTAATACTAATCTGTTGTCCAAAATTGTGATAATCAAATACAAAAAAATAATTGTATTAAATGTAACAGTTTCTTTTTTTCCCCCTTTAAAATATATGTACTTGTACTGCAAGTTTTATTTGTATTGACTGGATACTGTGTTCTCCATCACAGAAATCATACTGAGGTTTGCGTTCTCTTGTGCTGCAGGTGAACTGGCACGACTTTGCGTTCTTCGACCCGGTGATGTACGAGAGTTTGCGGCAGCTGATTCGTCACTCTCAAACCGAGGAGGCGGAGGCCGTGTTTGCAGCGATGGACCTTGCCTTCGCTATCGACCTCTGCAAGGAGGAAGGATCTGGACAGGTAACGGCTGCGTTCTCCCGTTGCATCAGCATTAGAGTGGAGTCTGTGCACATGACTGAAGGTTTCCTGCTGCATCTGCAGGTGGAGCTCCTGGTTGGCGGGGTCAACATGCCTGTGACGCCTCTGAACGTGTACGAGTACGTGAGGAGATACGCGGAGCACCGGATGCTGGTGGTGGCAGAACAGCCTCTGCATGTGAGTGCACTACGCTCCTGCTTTTTAGATCTCCAAGAGCCAGAAATGTGACCATCTGGAACATTAATCTGGACTAGGCTTGCTGCGATAGCCGGTGTGTACTAGGGCTGGATCCAGAGGTTGCGTTAACTGAAAATTTCCCATAATTTACGGAATTTTTTTTATTTAGCAGTGACGGAAAAATCTGAAGGACGTCTGTCATTTTGACATTACACTGAGGGTGATCTATTGTAATTTGTAACTGTAATTCCCACCCCTGTCCAGTTGGTGGTGAGAGTGCTCCAGTGTGGCAGTGATCATCAGCTCCAGAACAAAAATAAAACTATCACCAGTCTTTTGCTATGCCTTTGATTATGTGCATGCGAGTACCCACTAAGTAGTAAAGCGAAAGCACTTCGCTTGATCTGAGGTGTCTACAGTGATCTATCACGCCACGTTAAAGGGTTAGTTCACCCTAAAAGGAAAATTAGCCTGTGTTTTACTCACCCTCGAGGCATCCTAGGTGTATATAGGGCCTTTCGCACTGCGGGAACCTTTTCATAGTACCAGAAGTAATTGTGGAACTACCCACTTTTTGGCGTTTTCGCACCACCGGAACTGGGTGCGATTTTAGTACCGGACTGCCTTTTTCGAGAACCAAATTAGCTCCTACTCCGGAGCAGGGTCTAACCAGCACAACTGGTACTAATTGTGACGCAAGTAGACATTGATTGGCCAAACGCGTACGGAAACGCCCTCACCCGCCTTGATTTAAAACTCTGTGTAAAACATACTGTAAGCATGTCAACTTATTTCGCAAGTATGGAGAACAGTGATAGATGGACGGACGCTGAAGTGCAGGCACTTGTAGCAAATGTAGCACTGCCAGTTGTCGTTGGAGATTCTTAGTCCTCCTTTCTGTTCTTTCAATCGCTTTACGTATACGTCGACTTTCCATGTCCATTATTGTGAAACCCACTAGACACAACAAAAACACTGCTCCGATCACACCGTCCTCCATCCTCCTGTTGTTAACGTTGTTCTTTGTTTCTGTTGTTGAACGCCGCGCACAAATGACGTCGCTGTCGACTGGCTTACGTCACTTCTTAGTACACACTGTCGGTGCGAATTCAACCCTTTAAATGGTACTGGGAAATAGTTAGCGCAAAATCGTCCCAGTACTTTAGTACTGTACATTTAGTTCTGGAACTAAAGCGATGCGAAAGGCCCTTATGACTTTAATCTTTCAGGCGAATCCAATCGGAGTTATATTAAAAATGGTCTCGGCTATTCCAAGCGTTATTGCAGTTGGCGGGTGTTTCTCTGTTTAACAATCCAAAACACGTCAAATAAAGCGTGCGCATCCAGAATAACACCTGCCTCACACGGCTCCGGGGCATGAATGAAGGTCTCCTGTAGCGAATCCATGCGTTTTTTCTGAGAAAAATATCCATATTTCAAACGTAATAAACACTTCTCTCTCTTTCATCTAACTGTCAATACGCAGAAGCCGTCACACGTCGATTAACCAGTTTCCTCACCGTCACAACCCTATTTTGCAGCTTGCATTTTTTTGCATGCTCATTTACAGTTGTGCATTTGGCAGATGCTTTTATCCAGTGTGACTTCCATTGCATTCAAGCTAAACCGTTTTTCAGTGCATGCACTCCCTTAGAATTTAACCCATCATTTACTGTTCGAGGAAGGATTTAAGAACATGTTCTCTCATCTGTGCCATTGCTTTTTTAAATTGTGCCAGAAATAAGGAGAAACATGCAGAAGTGTAAGTGAGGATGTTGTTTTGCAGGCCATGCGGAAGGGTCTTCTGGATGTGCTTCCAAAGAACGCTCTGGAGGACCTGACGGCTGAGGACTTCAGACTGCTGGTCAACGGCTGTGGAGAAGTCAACGTCCAGATGCTCATTAGTTTCACCTCTTTCAATGATGAGTCAGGTACATTTTTGGATCTCCAAGATGCTTGAAACTGATACATCTTTGCCCTTTTTCTGCTTATATGGAATTAAATAAATCCGACCCAGTTGTTCAAATGTTCGTAACTGAAGAATGAGCAGTTTGTATGTTGTTCTTCATTGGTAATCGTGTGGTTTTGATCGTCCAGGTGAGAATGCAGAGAAGCTGCTGCAGTTCAAGCGCTGGTTCTGGTCCATCGTTGAGAAGATGAGCATGACAGAGCGCCAGGACCTGGTAAAAACGTCTCCTTTTTCCTCTACTTAATATTAGGGCTGGGACAATAAATCGATGCATAGTGAATCGTGCAATTGTTCTGCATCGATTCTGAGATTATTGGAATGCATTGTGATTCTCTCGTGAATCGATTCTGAGCTTAGTTTTGAACAGCAGATGGCACTGCTTTAGAAACAGTCGTACTCTGCTTGCTTCCAGTTCCTTACACACCACTTGAACGCAAAATAATCATTCATAAAATTCGAAAAGGTTGAACCGAATTACAAGGGTGTTCATAGTGGGCTGTGTTTACATTAATCTC
>NW_015515432.1:5079-5344 GCF_001515645.1 Sinocyclocheilus grahami | reverse complement strand
TCGCGTGAACGAGCACTGATTTGCCTCCGATTTCGGGCATTTGTCAGCGATTTCGCAAAACTTGTCGGTGAGTGAAAAATTAATTGACACATCATAATGTACTCCAGAAGTTTCATGCAGAACTGTGTGGTTTCTAATAAAAAATAAATAACATAATAATACATATAATAATATAATATTTTCATTATATGTTGTTACAAAAATAACTAAACATAAAAAAAAAAAAATTATAATCACACTATTATAAATCGCACATTTAATTATT
>NW_015515432.1:2394-3451 GCF_001515645.1 Sinocyclocheilus grahami | reverse complement strand
TATTTATTTATAGCTATTTTAACTTATAATAATATTTTACAATATCACTGTATAATTGTACTACTAAATTGAATACTATACTATTGTAGTATATACTATTATATCAATGTCATACTATGCTTACTAGCGAGGAGTAAAACAATACAAGAGTTTCACATCAATAGAGCAGCCAGGTCAATAGTCCTTAAAAATCTACAGTTTTTTTTACTTAAGTCACCATTAATTATTTTTTATTTCCATCAACATGGCTTAAACCTGTTTACTTGAGGTTTCTAGTATCAATATCCAAACACTATGAAAGGTCAAATATTAACATGAAAGAAGAGGTTTGCTGTTTGCCAAGCGTCACAGGTAAATGGGGTTAAATGGAGCGTGGCGGCTCATTGGACACGCTTTACGATGTCATAGGGGAGAAAGGTGAGCTCGCATTATACATTCATGAGGACAAAAGGTTGCAGTGCGGTAGTGCGCTAGTGCTCTTATCAAATGATAATGCACTTGACAGTTAGATGCGCACGCGAATGCTTCAGTTCCCCTTTTGTTCCCGTGTAAACACATTCAATCTCTGTGAACTGAGCTCATCCTCTTTGAGTCCATCACACTGTGAAAAACAGTGTTGTTTGCTGTTTTGCAATGAGAAACCACTTGAAATTGGTTCAAGATGTAAAACGACCAACATAGGAATTCCTGTACAGTTAGCATAATTCCCACTCACATTAAAATCCAAATTAAAATGAAATGAAAAGCAAACACACCAGTTCTCCTGTGAACGCTCCTAATCAAATCAGCTTCCTTGCTTTATTATTAAGGTAGTCTGGAAAATTCAACCACGGTTTAAATTCGAAAGACAGTGCACGGCTGAGCTGTGTGTGTCAGTTTGATGGACACATCTGAAACACGCCATCTTCTCGAATTCATGCAGGCCTTACATTTTAATGTACAGTAGATGAATAGATTTGCATGTGCAAAAAAGAGCCTGATATGTGGTTGCTGGCAGTTGCTATGGTGATCTCACAGCTGCTTTGAACATTTCTACTTGTATTCTAGGATGTTCTGG
>NW_015515432.1:0-583 GCF_001515645.1 Sinocyclocheilus grahami | reverse complement strand
CATTAGGCCACGACTTCCCTATTTATGTTTAACCATAAATATATGCTTTACCCATTTCAGAGGCTTTAAAACTGGGTCATTAGAGTTAACTAAAACTACAATTCAAACTAAAACCATACAAAGTTACTTGAAATAAAAGAGCCAGTTAGCTACATTTCTCATTTTAATTTAAATTGACATACTAAAATCCACTAAAACCTATACACAGGCCTAACACTAAATACTAAACACAAAATTACTAAAAATGTATTCAAAATGTTAATTAAAACTACAATAATGTCTCAGCAATACTTAAATAACACTGGTTTATGGTTTAAAATAAGGATATTAAATGTGCATATCAGAATTGCAAATTTTACAGTAATATATTGTAAGTCATTTTTATTTACAATATTTTACAGCTGTATAGCAATTCATTTCTTATTTTGTTAAATGTTTTTAATTTATAATAAACACAATAAAAACATTACTTAATATTATTTTATATTTATGGGGGTTATTGTAAAAAGTTAAAGCATGAACACCCAAAATGTTCCAAAATTGTTCAATTTTAAATGGATTTCACAATAAAAATAAATACATG
>NW_015515431.1:3865-5344 GCF_001515645.1 Sinocyclocheilus grahami | reverse complement strand
ACTGTCTGAGTAGGTACTACATTTGAATTTGAACTTACTTCACAATCGTGTGTTCTATATAGTATGAATATGGATAGTATGAATGAAATTCAGACATACTACATCTGCCATGTTGTTACTATTACATGACCTACCAGCGTCAGTTGTGTTGCCTCACTGCCATTCACAAATCCTCTCCCATGGCCTCGTGGGATAGTAAAGTGTCCATTGATTGCACACTTCAGAATCTGGGCGGAAGTAATACATCATCCAGGTATTTTTCGCCTACTGCTTTTCAAATACTATGAATTCAGACCTACTACTCTTTTGGCATACTGCATGTATACTATATAGTCTGGAAGTACTCGATTTCGGATGCAGCGTTAATTTATGGGTGAACTATCCCATTAAAACACAGACAACAATGGCATTTGTTGTTAACTGTTTTCATTATCGATTTTATTAAATACAGTATGGTGCAGTCCTAGGTTTCACTTTTTCATAAAGTTCACACTCATAATAATCAGTATAGACCATTGGTTGCTTGATAATTGAGAGAAACAGCTTCAGTAATTATGCACTTCATGCACACATACTGTATGACCAGAACATTTTAAGTTACAATTTTATACAGGTGATTATAATGCACTCTTGGGTAGCCACACACACACATTTAAGTCAAAGAAGCAGCTTAGAAAGCAGTAAATACGCTTTCACTTGATTCTCTCTGTAACAAAATCAGCAGGCAGCACAGACATCACGTTCAAAAATGTCAGAAACAGATGTTAGCTGACTCTAGACAGACACCTAACACATTCTTCCTGGCATCTCTCCAGCATGCACCTCTCTTATCCTATTCCGTTCTTTTTCCCAATACATCCCATTTCCATTTCCATCTTGTTATCGAGTCAATGTGTTCTCTGCTTACAGGAGACTCACAAACACGCTATGAATTGTGGGACATTTAACGTTGGGACATGTGCACAAAATCTTTCTTGCTCTCCTATTTCACATCTGGTTGTGTCTTTTTTCCAGCAAAAGGTATGGTTTAGCATATCTATTTTGCCTCCAATGGGACCATTTTGACAGACTCATGATTCAAGCTGTAAATCTCAGCTGTAAAAAGAAAAAAAAAATAAGGCCCCTGTGCTATTTTTCGAACTGTCGAGGGATGATAATACTTAATCTTGTGGTTTTAACCTATATGTGTATGTAAGAGTGATGATTTTGACTTTATAGCTTTACCGTTTCTATAACGTGAGGCTCTAAAAGTCTTTAGAGGTGAAAGTATGATCCAATATCCTGTCCTAAACTGAATCAGACCACAATTCATGAAATCTCTTGTCAGGCTTCATTCCAAAAGACTCGCTACTTCCTCTGGCACACATATTTGACATGCTTCTCAAAATTATGTACTTTCATCTGCTGTCTCACATTTAAGTGGTAATGTTAAACTAATCCAATAAGAACATTTTAAAATCAGGGGTCTCAAACTAAGTG
>NW_015515431.1:2510-3133 GCF_001515645.1 Sinocyclocheilus grahami | reverse complement strand
AAAAAGGGACATAGTCTTCAAGTAATTATCACGAAGTGAAAACTGCTTCAGATATTCATATTCAAGAAAACACCCAGGAAATAAAATAAAAGGAAAAAATTTCAAACAATAAAACTGTTTGTCTTTTAAGGCAAATACTAAGAGAGATAAGGGAGTCATAAAAAATAGCAATGAGACAGCAGGGGACAAGAAGAATAGAAGAGACACAGAAAGACAGACAGAAACAGCGGCCAAGTCTACAAGAACCAATGCAGCCTTAGGGGTGTCTACATTTACAGCCCTTTACTTCAAAGTACAAAAATAGAGACACATGTCACACGTCTGAGGAACGGAAAACAGCATCATCTCATTGACCTCCTGAGCAAACTTTGCCTTTAATGAGCATGAGATCACTTCATCACACAACAACATGAGCAGACGGCTCGCTGCCACCACAGACAACAACAACGATTCCAGTCTCATCTCAGACAGTCACAAATATGTACACAATCTACACACCATGTAAAGTCACTTGAGACTCCAGCAGAATTTGCCTCAGAACCACAAGCCCATCTTTCCCACCCATCTAACTCTCCAGCCCACATGTGCCATTCCTCTGAAATGACGAGGAACATCTGGAGGAA
>NW_015515431.1:0-385 GCF_001515645.1 Sinocyclocheilus grahami | reverse complement strand
CTGTCAATATGGGGTGTTGTGTGTACATTAATGAGGGAAAAAAATAACTTTTATGATTTTAGCAAATGGCTGCAATATAACAAAGAGTGAAAAATTTAAGGGGGTCTGAATACTTTCCGTACCCACTGTATATACAGTGCACAGCATAAATGAGTACACCCCCTCTGAATAAATATAAAAGATGTATTTTCTTAATGATCACTAATATAATTTATATAATTCATGGAAAGATGGCAAAATTGAAACATAGTAAACATATACTTAATAAAAACAACAAAATATATGCCAATATTTTCTGTTAGCCAATTTTGTTTAAATGAAGGATTGCATAAATGAGTATACCCTAGATTTAATTCAGAAAATGTATAATATTCTAGTACTTAGT
>NW_015515430.1:4994-5344 GCF_001515645.1 Sinocyclocheilus grahami | reverse complement strand
GTGTTACCCAACGATTCGTTTTGCATAACAATAACAAAGAATTTGCTGCACCAAATTTGACGAAGTGCACTAATTACACATTGCCATGTAGCACTCAAATACAAGCAATCATCATATATTTAAAGCATTACTGCATTTTACGATTTGTATAACTTTTTTTAAAATCAAACTACATTTCCCAAGAGCCTCAGCGCAACGTGCGTAAGTCCGCGCGTGCGCAGAAACGTTGAGCTCTCAATGAACGCTGGCTAGTTTGCTAGTGTTGTCTTGTCGAGCATATTATTCACAGTTACAGATATATATACACGGATGGGTCGAAGGATCCTGAATCTGGAAGGACAGCAGCAGCA
>NW_015515430.1:0-1089 GCF_001515645.1 Sinocyclocheilus grahami | reverse complement strand
ATTTATCAGTGTTAACATTGCAGCAATCTCTTTGTATCGTAATATAATATGTATCATCACCATTATCGGTGTTTTATTGATTGGCAAACGTGTTTAAAGATATATCTTGACTGTGTTTGACCGCATTTCCCGAGTATCACTTATTTCCTCAGGGTTATTTATTTAAACAGAATGTTAATTAATATGTATTCAACGCCTGTATCGTTCAATTTTATCACATTTATTGCATTCATATTTTACAGATGATATTATCCGGCTGAATAAGAAGCAGAAACAATTCCAGGCCCAGACGTCAAAGCGCAGAGTCCCGGTGAAAGGCCGCTTCACTCAGGGGAAGAAAACTGGGCCAAGAGCTGGAGTGCCATCTAAAAGAGGTCAGAATTTGAGGTTTTCTTCTTTTTATTGTCACATGAATTTTTTATTGAGCCCATCTAAGTGTATCTTTTCCTCTTTCTCTAAGCATGTTTTAACATTTAAAAGATTCACCAACAGCTGCAATATAACAATACATTGTTTTAGAATAATTTCAGTGTTTTATTGTATGCAAATCAGCCATGTCTGACAATTTTCTGCATCTGGTTTTGTTTTGGCCATCTGTAGGAGGTGTTGTGAACAAACGCTTCTCTGGAAACCGCAAGCTTCCTCCCACGGTGGCCAGGCGTCGTGGGCAGGGGGTCATCACTGGTTTAGCTGCGAGAAAAAATGCCGTCCTGTTTAAAGGGATCAGTCCGCTCAACCGCCCCGTCCAGAACAGACCTGCTCAGAACCGACCGATGCCCAACAGAGCTGCTGTCAACCAGGTGTGGACACTAATGTACTGAAGGGGGATTATAATTAGTTTGTGCATGGTCAGAGTTTGAGCTTAAAAGGTGATTTATTTATTTTTTGTCATACATGTGTGAATGAATTCAGGTGTAACTTTTTATACGTGCGTTCACTTCTCTCAGAGATCTCAGCCGTTTGTCCAGCGGCGACAGATGCAGATCCAGAGGAGACCAAACAGACAGATGGACTCTCAGAAACCTCAGGGCTCAGTTTCTTACAGACCTTTTCACCTTCACAGAAAATGGTAAGATCTTTTTTTTTTTT
>NW_015515429.1:4855-5345 GCF_001515645.1 Sinocyclocheilus grahami | reverse complement strand
AAAATAAGCCAAGTGGTGTATAAACATACATGAATTGACTTTTTTAAATTCATTTAAACTTGATGAAAAAGCAGGTGTAAGAGTGTATTCATGATTTAGATGTTTAGAAGACATAAAAAGTTTAAATTAGCTTGTAAGTCAGCAATTACTTTTTCACATCTTTTGGACTTCTCATCTTATAATTATGACTTCGCATCACATAATTTTCACTTTATCTTATAATTTAAACTTTTGTCTTAAGTATGTGTTTTCTGTCATAATTTCTCATAACTTTGTCAATTTTGTCTTTTTATGCAGTTTATACCACTTTTTTGTATGTCATAATTATGACAGTATGTGATCATTTCTACTTTTTATCTTATGAGTATGGCATTTTTGTTTTAATTTAAACTTTGATGTCATTTTTGACTGTCAATCGTATCTTTTTATGCCATAATTATGACTTAGTATGTCACAATTTCAACTTTATATTGTACTTATGACTTACAAT
>NW_015515429.1:0-726 GCF_001515645.1 Sinocyclocheilus grahami | reverse complement strand
GAGCTTGAAAGCATCTTTGTTATTTGGTATGAATGCATTAAAAATTACAATTCTGGACAATACAGATAAGTCAATAATTATTTTCATATAATGGCTGGTAACCAGTAAACTGCAGATACTATAATTGCATATTATTTTGTCTAAATAATAAACAAAAACACTAAAAATGAAAATCAATAAATTAGATGCTAGAATTTCTACATTATAAAGTACAACATGAAAAACGATATTGATATTTGTTGTCTAAAAATTACAACAGTGTTATTAACTTATTACTTTTTCAAGAGAGCATTAGATGATTGCAAAGGCAATCTAAATGTAAATACAAGGAAATGAGCATGCACAATTAAATTATATGATACCAATATATCCCTTCTGTTTGGTTTTCCAGTTGATGAATTTGGAAAGCTTATCACATATAGAACGTTTTTTCATACTTTATGACAACTTATTTAACATCATATGCAAATGATCTCTCACTTCTGGTGTAAACTTTATTTGTTTTTCCTCTAGTATTTGTGACCTTAACCTGTGCGTTCCGGTATGGCCGTGAGGACCTTGACGTTCTAGGACTTTCCTTCCGAAAAGATCTTTACATCTACACTTTTCAGGCCTATCCTCCCATTCCAGAGGAATCTAAGCCCCACAGTCGTCTGCAGGAGAGGCTTTTGAAGAAAATGGGCCAGAATGCTTATCCTTTTCATTTCACTGTGAGTTTTTTTTTTT
>NW_015515428.1:4599-5345 GCF_001515645.1 Sinocyclocheilus grahami | reverse complement strand
TTAGCTTAGAGTGACTTGAGTGACCACATCTGGACAGTGTTTCAGCCCAGCTAGCTGACTTTGTGTGTTCATGCACATGTAGTTGGGGACACCATGACAAAATGGTGCTTGAAGTTTGTGAAAGTTACATATGTTGCCATACAGTAGATGGGGGCCACAGGAATCCCACCATAAGACCAGCATGTCCTGACATGATTCCTAAGTTCCATCTTCTGTGCATGGAAAGATAGTGGGAAGTGCCTGACAAATGCAGCATTGATAAATGAACTGGGAAAAAAACAATATAAAAATGTTTTATTGAAACATTTTCCAATACCGTTCACTCTCACGGACATATAGTCTCTCCAGAGACTGCCATTGGCTCAGCCAGGCCATCATGTATACAGTGGAATCACATTTGTACCCAAGAGAGCACATATGCCTTCAGTGGTATCTCCCTCTCCCAGGAGAGAAGGAGGCACCATCTGCTGGTAAGGCTACACCATTGTGTACAGAGATGAGGTAGTACTTATGGGTGGGTCAGGGCTATTCAATATTAGGCAATAGGTTAGCAAAAAAAAGTTCAAAGGGACGAATGTCTGGTAAGGATTCAGATTTTTATTTTATTTTAATAAAATCAAATGGTATTGACATTTGCATTTTTTAAATATTTGTGTTTGACTGTATATACTGCATGTCCATAAAGCAAAGTGCATTTTAGGTAATATAGTGAACATTCAATTGGCATTCAGATGTATTCATTTATT
>NW_015515428.1:0-313 GCF_001515645.1 Sinocyclocheilus grahami | reverse complement strand
ATAATCCAGCAGTCCCCATTTAAAACATCATGATTATGTTTCCGCATATCACAACAGGGTAAAATTAAGAAAAAACACTAGGTCCTTATGGTGCCATTAAACGTCATCTGTCTTAAAAACATATTTGTTTACTTGAAGTACATAATTTCTGTGTCACTAACGGTGCCAAACAGAACTGCAGTTGCTCGGGTGTTGCAGGACCCCCCCACCCAGATATACACAATTGGAAATCTGCCATCTGTGCTCAGGAACACAGTTGTTTCTGAGCCACAAGAAATGAAGAATAAAATTACGTCATGACAGTGCTGATAGG
>NW_015515427.1:4480-5346 GCF_001515645.1 Sinocyclocheilus grahami | reverse complement strand
CACTGCAGAACTGGTTTAACTCATGGTGAATTTTGTTGAAGATTACCGTCTTGTCATAATCTGCAGTGTAGTTCTTCACTATGTCCACCACTGTGGAGAAGAACAAGAGCATGACCTCATTTTATCATCCAGCCTAACATCTCATTTTGACTTCCATGGAAGAAGGTCAGTCATACATGTTTGAAAAAGGATTGAGGGTGACTAAATGAAGACAGAACCTTTATTTTTGGGTGAACTATCCCTTTAAGGATCTTACCTGCTGATGGAACCAACATGTTGACCACTTCAATTCTGTCAAAATAGATCATGACACCCCCACTGTGGAAGACAAAGAAATTATTACTTTCATGCAGGAACCCCAGAAAATATCCAGTACAATTTAATGATGACCAAAAATTATCAATTTTTAAGTCGTTTTTCAGGACATATTGATGGAATAACAACAACACAAAGGATTACCTGGTTCCACAAGGCACATTTTTTATTTCATCTGTTTGCAGAGTAGTCTATAAACATGATGCAAAGGAAAAAAACAAATCAGCATCTTCAACAAAATTCTAGCTTGGTTTCTCTAGCTTTCTAATAAAAACTTCTGATAAATGCATAAATGTAATTGCAAAATATTCAACAACCTCAAAAATCCACTCATGACTCATGTTAAAAGTCGTAGAAAAAGATCATAATAAATGATATATAATATGTACAGCTGTAATAAAACAAGAATAAATTTTTGTATTGGGCCAACTGTAAATACATGACATTTGTACCTGCACTGATCTATATGAGGTGATGAAAGGCAGCATTATATGGTAACCCGGGCCATTAGGAGATGTCAACAATGCTCCTCCTCTGAGAAAAAAAAAAAA
>NW_015515427.1:2268-3252 GCF_001515645.1 Sinocyclocheilus grahami | reverse complement strand
GGTGAAAAACTGTTTAACGGTTTAACTCCACAATTCAGTACTACACACTTCAGAGTCTTTGTGCAATACGTTTCTAACATTTATAATGCATTTAGAAACAATTCTCAGAATTGTCTTTACACAGACTTTAAATAATCTCTGGAGAGCTACACAGCAAACCGAGATAACAGGTTTTCAAAGTCCAGTAGAGCCACCCACAGCCCACTACACACGGAAGTAATGTTTCCAAATGCAAATGAACAATAAAAAATATATACAAATAGAGTCTTATGGTCACATCGTACATGTATTATTAAGAGCTGCATGACCCCCTTTATCTATTTTAGGGAAACAAATGTTAATCATAAGGCTGTCAGTGACCAGGAATTGCAGTCTGGCTCGGTTTCAAGCGCAGTTTTTTGTTCGAATGCGCACATCTAGACATGCTGTCTATATAGGGAACTCAGTGGCTTTTTATAACACAGCCGCTCAATTCCCTGTGCTAGCTATGTAGGCTAGCTAGCTACTTCCTCAAATGAAGTGCTGACTCGCACGTACTACTGTACATGGCACAAACCGTAATGACTAAGCGTAATCTGTCGGTACACATGCTAAAACAACCGTTACAGTCATTCACGAGATTTAGACATTGCAGAAGCCATCACAGCACCTACACAATACTAAATTCAAGCTAACCAACGCCCACGGCTGGCTAACTAAGCTAATCAATTGAAATGCAAGCAAATCTTGTGGCAAAACGACCTTCTGTCAAGTTAAACGACATATACGAAAGGCATTTACCGATCATTCGATTAGTTAATGGATAATGATGTCCTTTCGCTTTTGCAGGACATTACTTTATTACTCACGACGCCGTGCCCGACATTGTAAGTTTGAAGGTTCCCACCGAAAAGCTTTGTGAATCCGATATACTGATATGGATTTCCCTTTCAAAATCTGCCTCAAACACACCTTCAAAATAAAAGTCACCAGTACCTTTTTTTT
>NW_015515427.1:0-393 GCF_001515645.1 Sinocyclocheilus grahami | reverse complement strand
TACTATGTATAAGGTGGGTGCAAGGATTCAACAATGGCACATTTAAATTTGTCGACAAGAAAACAACATGCTACACCTGCGGGAATTTCATTGTTTTCCTCAATGTGGAAACTAGACGAGGAACACTCTGCAGAGTCCTGGTTCTGGAATTGGGGCCTTTACAGCCAGTGGGCATCGCAGGCGTCTTGCTTTCACTGACCTCAATTTGAACCCTTCCATCTTTGTCTACAACTATCCAGAGTTTGAGCTGATGTGTGAACTGCAAGGTCAGTTTTTTTATTTTTATTTCCTTGAATAACAAGCTATGAGTGCTGATTGTAGATGCTATCAAACTTTTTTAGTGCACACAAAATTCTATTAATGTATAAAACTCTACTCTTAGTGCTTTTTCTT
>NW_015515426.1:4893-5346 GCF_001515645.1 Sinocyclocheilus grahami | reverse complement strand
TCACTGCACCCGTTTACCTGAATAATAATGTCATTTTGTTTTACAGATTCATATATTTATATGATGTTTCATTTAGGTCACATGTCTTAAATCACTCAAAGAAGCTTTACTATTTTAATAATTGTCCTAAAGGACGTCAATTTTTACGGTGTTAAATTATACTTTCCCATCCAGAGAAACTTGACCAAAATGACCCAAGAGCACCATGAACTGCAGGAGCGACTAAAGGATGAGAGGAGTCAGAAAGAACAGTTTAAAAACACCAAGAATGAGATTGAAGATGAGAGGAGGCTGCTGGACCGGACTGTGGAGAAACTGCAACGGGAGGTGAGAATAATGTGCTTTTTTTAATCCTGTAAAGGTCTTAATAAGCTTATTAGTAAGTTGCTTTCAGTGCATGCTTTTGAATTCACTGAGGAGCACAACCTGAGCTGGTTAACTAGCGTGATTTGT
>NW_015515426.1:0-652 GCF_001515645.1 Sinocyclocheilus grahami | reverse complement strand
CGGCTGTCTAAATGAGAGTAATCTCCCGCTCTTTGCTCACATGCTCTCTGGCTCTCTCTTTCTCTCCGTGTCTGTATCGCTCTCGTGCTTTGATTAGTTTCAGTGTGTTTTCTGCTCTGCTGACGCAGCGCCCTGCAGGGTAGAGCGGCACACACGGCCCATCCCTCATCCCTGAGCCCCGCTGTCACACGCTAATTGGCATAAAATATCATCCACTCTTAGCGCCTGGCAGCAGACAAAAAGAGCAGTCTTCTCTCTATCGATCGCTATTTCTCCTTTTCAATTTCTATCCCTTATTCCATATCTGTCTTCACTGCCACTGTCTTAAGGCAAGTTCTCTCTACATTGTCAACATTTTTTTATGGATTTCATGCTTTGAGTGACTGTTGTCCATGAGAAATATTTTGGTTTGGAGAATTACAGGAAGGTTCTATCTAAATGTTTTGGAGAAATTATAGAGAAATCTGAACGATTCATTTGGCTAATGAAAAAAAAGAGAGTAAATATCTGCATATTGATGTTATTGCTCCAAGTATTATACATCAGCTATTCAATTCAAGCAAAAAAAACTACATACGAAAAAACTACTACAAACTACATAAATATGTAAAACTACATACACTACTGTACTACACCAAGGTTTTTTTTTTTT
>NW_015515425.1:4948-5346 GCF_001515645.1 Sinocyclocheilus grahami | reverse complement strand
AGCATCATTACTCCAGTCTTCAGTGTCACATGATCCCTCAAAAATTATGATATGCTGATTTTCAAATATTACCATTTATTATTGGTGCTCAATTAAAAATAATGATTGTTGTTGAAAATATCTTTTGCTGCTTAACATTTTTGTGGAAACTTTTTCAGGATGTTTTTTATGAATAGAAAGTTCGAAAGAACAGAATTTGAAATCTTTTTTGAAATCTCTTTTGATCAATTTAATAATATATATACATTTTTTAATCATTCTTATAACAAACTTTTGAATGGCAGTGAATCACAGTTTCCACAAAAATACAAAGCAGCAAAAAGTTTAACATAATGGTAACAATAAGAAATGTCCTTGAGCACCAAATCAGAATATTAGAATGATTTCTGAAGGATCAT
>NW_015515425.1:2621-3217 GCF_001515645.1 Sinocyclocheilus grahami | reverse complement strand
AAAAAAAACAGTTGTGCTGCTTTATATTTTTGTAGAAACCAATACTTTTTTCAAAAGAACAGCATTTATTTGAAATACACATATTTTGTAACAATGTAGAAGTATTTACTGTTACATTTGACCATTTTAATGCATCCTGCAAAACAGTATTAATTTCTTTAAAAAAATGTTTAAAAAATCTTACTGGCCCCATACGTTTGAACAGTATGTACATATTTTCAAAATCTACTAGTTATGAGTTATCTGAATGGCTAGTTTACTAGTCATAAGGAAGCCACATAATGTGTGTTTGTGTTCAAAAACAGCTGGATGGAGCGCAACAGATGTATTTAAGAGTTCAACCACTGTGTGGTCAATAGTGTCTCTGTAAGTCTTTCTTTGTTCCCAGACTCCCCACAGAGATTACGTTACAGATTACATTCCCATCATAACAAAAACAACTGCTCACAGTAGGCGATTTAAAGTCTGATTGAAAGTGACTGTCTTGAAATGTAATTTTGAAGCATTGAATTTGTTATTTGAAGCTGTGTTTCGATGGCCGCAGCGGTGTGATGCTAAAAGGGGTTGAATTTGGAGACGCCACTTCTCAGAGAGAG
>NW_015515425.1:1513-1843 GCF_001515645.1 Sinocyclocheilus grahami | reverse complement strand
CCAAAACGCTATAAATCCATTTTGATTAATTTGAGTAAAAATGTTTTCTTTACCCAGAAAGTGGCAAAATGAAAACCACTATTTACTGTTTGAAACTTCCACATAGCATCTTTAGGTTATAATAACATTAAAAATTCAAATCCAGATTTTGATTTTCAAAGATTTATTATAACATTTTATTATTTTTTTTCCCAAAATGCAATAAATCCATGACACGTTTTTTCCCCCCCCAAAATGCAATAAATCCATTGAATCAATATAAAAGTTATTTTTCATATTTAAACTGTTGAAAATACACAACATAGTAAGTTGATCCACATATGACAGCCT
>NW_015515425.1:0-1429 GCF_001515645.1 Sinocyclocheilus grahami | reverse complement strand
GAATTCAACGGGTCATCTTGTTAATGCTATAAATTAATTAAAAGAACAATAAAAGAAAATTTCATCATGAACATACATGAACAACAATATCACATTAGACCACAGAAATTCCAAAATGACATTTCCCTTATATTCAACTTCCAAAAGTGCATTCATCTTTGCCATGTTACATTAATTTAGTTGACTAGTGCTATACGCTGTATTAACAAAAATATTAATGGCATAAATAAAAAGACTTACACTGACAAGCTACTCAATATCGCGTTCATAATCGAATGCGACTCATCTGTGATTAAGAACGCGATATTGCAGTGATCTACGGCTCTGTGTATTAAATGCCACTCCATCTGAAAGCACGTGATGGAGATTTACTATTAATCACAGAACCGGCTTTACTGACGAGATGCGTATGACAATCATATGCGATTTATCGTATAGCCCTGAGTTTGTTTGTTGATCACAAAGTGCAAAGTAGATGAGGAAAACTAGGATGCCGGGTGTATTCAAAGCGCCGCCATTACTGTCTACAGTGCGTGGAATGGTGCACTGTGATTGGTTGAGCGGATATATCGCATTCTGCAGAAAAGAGAGACTGGCGTTTGTCGCGGTTTGGAAAAAAGGGAGAAAACATGACAGAATAACTCGGCGGATATCGCATTTTGAGTAAAATTTAAAATGGACTTTTCATAGTTGGTAAAAATCAGACACAACAGAATGAATCCATTATCATGTCAAATTAGATATAGGCGTTAAACATATGAAAAATTAGCACAATTCAACATGTTTAATTAATCACATGTGTTAACACATTCACTTTCTCAGCTCTAAGTACCCATAAAATGTGTAACTTAAAATGTGTGTACTTCCATTCCTTCAAATGGCAGAAGTTCTCTGGGTTTCGATGGTTTCTTTTCCTTCTTCTCCGCTAAGGACAGACAACATTAAAACAACAAACGCTGTCACCATTAAATGTGATATGATACATAAAAATAAATAGATAAATAAACATTACTAAAATAAAAAGATTGTGAGTTGCTCATATAAAAGTCCACCAAAAAATGATTCACTAGGAAATATGTTTTAAAGAGGTACTTACATTTACTGCTGGGCTTCTTTCGGTTCTGTAAATACAGCAGCAGATGTTCCACCTCCGCCAGCTTTGATGGATGAATTACTTTACACTCTTCCACCACCTTCCTGGCCAGGGCGGAAATATCAGTGCTGGCATTCAGACTCCTCAGCCGGATGCTAAACAACAAACACAGACACAAATGTGAAAAAAAAAAAATCTATAAATAAATGTAACAATGGAGAATATAAATGTGTGAACATGCTGTATACAGGTTTACAGCTTATCTCTGCTTACATTTTCTGGCACTCTTTCTTCTCCTCATGCCTGGCATTGCATGTCTCTCCTAAAATGGATGCT
>NW_015515424.1:4720-5346 GCF_001515645.1 Sinocyclocheilus grahami | reverse complement strand
AAATATGCATGGGTAGTTGACGCACAACTTGACCAAGATTTTAGGTTGAAATGTACATGTGTGTGTACATTTTAGGTTTTTGTAAGGTTTCTAATCACGTGTTAAATGCTGCTGCATTGACAAATAAACTTAAAAATAATAATAATAACGTCGATATGGTGAATTATCATGAATGGTAATCATAAAAGAATCAGAAAAATGCTGTTTTAGGTCATAGTTTTAGGGAGTTTGTTACACTTCAGGGATGTCAACTTCATGTATTGTGGACATTTCATGAAAATTAGACATTTTTTGTTTTCATGAACTTATATAAAAATGACTTTCAGAGTCTATTTCAGGGTATATTTAATATAAGCATGGGTAGTTGTTGCAAAATGTGTCCATGGAGTTTATTTTTCTTACGAATGCCAAGATTTTAGGGTAAAACGCACATGCATGTGTAAGGAAAAGTGTGTTTTAGGTTACTGGAAAGTTTCTAATTGCCTATTAAATGCTCCTTCAGTGACAAATGCACTTTTAAAAGTGCAAATAAGTAGTCTGTCAATTACTATGATGAATAATAATTATAAAATGCTGTTTTTGCTCATGGTTTTAGGAAGTTTGTCACACCACAGGTTGTCAACTTC
>NW_015515424.1:2266-3491 GCF_001515645.1 Sinocyclocheilus grahami | reverse complement strand
CACACACACACACACACACACACAAATACAGATGAACAATCACCCACACATGCGCTCGCCCTCACCTAAAATAATTGAAACCCCTGTGTGTCACATTGAGGGTTAGGTCAGGAAGATGCGGTCAGGAAGCTTCATGTGTCTTGGGCTGTCGTGCATTTGTCTGTATCGATTATGACTTTGTTACATTTATATTGCATTTTAGCAGATGCTTTTACCCAAAAATGCACCAAAGCATGTTGACATAGAGCCAACACTATTTGTAATATACATTGCCAGGTTTATTTAACATCTGGACTAGAATTACTGAAGTCAACATGACTTCATGCACATCCTGGATTTATTATGGACAATTCGTATTAAGAAGACTTTTTGTCTCTTTTATTAAAGTATAAAAACATTCAATTTCAGCAGATGTCATTTGTCCTTCTTACATTTTAGATCAAGTAATAAAACCTACAGCTTTGCTCAGAAATACGTCACATTATTGAAGTAAAATGGGTTTGTGTTTTAATTTTTTTCTGCTCTCTATTTTTGTACATGCATTCCTTTTCACCTGCATCTTCTGCTGCTCTTCAGACGTGCCTTAGATGTTTCTCATTTCTGTTTCTGAGCGGCTCAGTGTAGGTGCTACATGATTCAGCCGTTGTTGTGGTTGGTGTCTTGTTGTTTAAGAGTCGTCTGTGGTTGTGCATTCCTGAGCGTTTCTGTGAATCGTGTGGAAACGTCCAGCGCGTTTGTGTTACGCAGCGATCGTGTTGAAAGTATTTCATGCACGGCAGAGCGATAAGAGGGAGAACTGGTGCCTTCAGTGTTTTATGGCACCGTCAAGGTCAGTGTGGAGATAAACAGACTCCAACGCATCTTCATCTTCACAACTTCATCTCATCTGCTCTTCCTTGAGAAGATTGAGAAATGAAGCCCAGCTCGAGTCTTTGCATGCTTGTTTACTAATTAGAAAGTTTCTAATCACCTGTTCAGTGCTCATGTGATGATAAAGGTACTTTTAAAAGTACACATAAGTAGTCCGTTAATTAATATGATGGATAATCATGAATAATAATTATGAAAGAATCCACAAAAATTAAGTTTGAAATAGTTTTAGGGAGTTTGACACTGCAGAACATGTCAGCGTGTATATATTGTGGATGATTCATATTAAGAAGGCATTATTGTCTTCATAAACAAAATGTAAAAATGACTTTCAGAGTGCATTTTAGCTCATATT
>NW_015515424.1:0-738 GCF_001515645.1 Sinocyclocheilus grahami | reverse complement strand
AACAACAACAATTTAAAGCAGTATTACACTTATTGGTTTTATGCGTAAACCTTTTTTCGTCTTTGACCCATTTATAAATAACTAGAAATCTTAAAAATATATAAAAATTGAATACAAAATATAATGTTTAAATAAATAAATAAATATAATTTATAATGTTTAATGGCTTAAATATAATGTTTAAATTTGATAAGAGTTAAATCATTTCTGGACGAAAAAAATAAATTAAAATAATAGGGAAGCAGTGCAATCTTCGTGCCAGGATTGTGAACTGAAACTAAAATGAAAAACTTTTTTTTTTTATTGTTACTTAAAATAAAATATATGTTAACGGAAATAAAATATATTTTAAAAAATGTATTTCGCTCCTTATTGTCTTATTGCAACTCTATCTCTCCGATATGAGTCGAGCTAGTTCATTCCTAATGTGTTGATTTTGAGCTCAGTGTTTGAATCAGAGCTGTGTCTCTCATTCACTGCAGGTGTTTTCAAGGTTACCGAGTTCTGGCCAAATGTGACTGTATTACAGTTCTCAGGAACACAAGCTTCATTTACAGGAACGGGTCCTACGCACTTCTGTTATCACTTCATTTCCACTCCCTTTTCATTGACAATTAAACAAGTTTTTAAAAATGTTGCTTCTGTGCCTTTAAGACTCCCTTTCTCTATTGCTCTGTTTGTTTGTTTTTGTAAGAAATCAATACTTTTATTCATCAATGATGCATTAAATTGATCAAA
>NW_015515423.1:4814-5346 GCF_001515645.1 Sinocyclocheilus grahami | reverse complement strand
ATACAAAAATACCAACAATATTTACATGAAATCATTTGAAGTGCAGGAGACACTGCCATTACAATACTGTAATACTGGAGTTAGATACACACATAAGAGAAAGAGAAGTACTTCCCCTCCTTGATCAACTTATAAAAACCTATTCTTTAACCCTAACACTAAACAATATATCCAATATACAGTGGCGGCTCATCAGGGGAGGCACAGCCTCCACAAAATTTTGAGGTGTAAAAATAGTAATAGTAGCTTACAATTTAATGTTAATGAAATCTCAATATAATATTTAATGTCTTCATAATGTGTATTTCTTAATTGTAATTTCACCATTGCAAACAGTAAAATATTACTTAAGTCGGAATCCCCTGGGTTTTTACTGCTGCTGTATTCCCCGTGAACGTCTCTGTGGATAGAGAAGCGGAGGGGGGAAGCACAATTCAAAAATGGGGATTCTGGCCTCCATTGATAAAAAATTAACAAATCAGCATCAAGTATTTCTACGCGTCAGCAGAGCGGCTCTATTTCTTAATGGCTT
>NW_015515423.1:2040-2573 GCF_001515645.1 Sinocyclocheilus grahami | reverse complement strand
ATTTTTTATTCTGGAAGTGAACTAATCCTTTAAAGGGCTCTATGTAGAATTCAGAAAACCTTGTTTCTGTAGCCAACAAATTATTGCTCATGCTCTTGCACACATTCCATTGTAACGTGAGCGAGCAACGGCCAATGTGATTCACTGACATCATGTCGACAGATAAGGTTAATTAAAATTACACTGTTATTATAGTTTCCCTTGGATTTAAAAATTAGTCTACAAGCTTCATCTAATTTTTTAAGTTTTGTTACATGCTGTTCACACAGCGACAATAAAAAGCGATTAATACTAGAAAATTATTTCATAAAGCCCCTTTAAAAATTTCGTTTTGTTCATAGAAAGCTAGTAAGCAAAGTTCTAGAACAGCACAGCTTTTCCTTCTGTCCTGTAATAACATACAGTGAGCAATATCTGATAGTATATATTTTAGTACATACTTAGCCAGTTTGCAAAGTTCACCCAAAAATGCATAAATTCATATTCACCCCAAAATTTAATTTCTGTCATTAATTACTCACCCTCGGGTCGTT
>NW_015515423.1:0-811 GCF_001515645.1 Sinocyclocheilus grahami | reverse complement strand
GGCGATGGGGCATCTTGATGGTGAAAAATGTTGCAGGCTGTTCAACCTCAAACCTTCAAAGTGTCGATGTAACTCGAAACTTCTCCTTCTTGCTGTTAGGAGTGAAAGCTGACTGCCTCACTGTGCAATGAACAACGTTTACAGTAATCCAGGAAGCTCTTTTAATTAAAAAGTGAGTGTAGAATATCAACTACACTAATTCAAATACATATTGTTTTATATGTATATAATACATATAGCATCTTATACCATCACTGTACTACGGTACAGTCACAGTACTTTTATGGTAAGAGGCGGCTACGTGCATTGCTGTGTAGAAACTAATTAATCTTCAGCAAACATATGACTCCAAGTGGCTTTGAGTATTAGACGTAATAGAGCAAAACTGAACATTTGCCAAGTCAATCCCAACTTTAACCTCCTTTACACTTAAATGCCTGCCGGGAGCAAAGGATCACATTTCTCAGTGACGACCGCAGACTCTTTAATGTAGTCTGGAGGTTTACACTAAATACCTCGGTAGGATCCTTCAATCAATGGAGCTTTCGCTGATAATTAATCCTGTGCCCCTGCTGAAATAATGGAGGCACTTTATGGCTTCATTATACGATTTATTTATATTAGACCAAAAATACAAATTGCAGCTTGATTCTTAATCATGTTAAGTGCTGCATGCAGCTAGAGCCCATTTCAGAGCGTCCTCCAGAGTCATTCTTTACACCTTCAAATAGCATTTCGCTTCGGATTTTGAGCTATCCATAATGAGCACATTTCTCAGGGCAAGCCATTTGTGTATCTAGAAACAAAAAAA
>NW_015515422.1:4830-5356 GCF_001515645.1 Sinocyclocheilus grahami | reverse complement strand
AAAAAATACTAAATTCACAAAGCTTTTTATTTCTGGTTCTCAGGACAGTCAGTTACACTTGAGGCTATTTTGTTTACGTGCCTAAAATAACTTTGGTACCTTCTTGATGACACAAACCATGGTCAAATTCAGTCACCAGTTGTTCCTCCTCTCACTTTGACCAGTGACTAGTTCTTTATGTGACAAGACTAATACTATTATTCAGCCTGACAAGACTAATCACTATTCTACATGGTAAAATCCTTTTTTATCTGAATTCCAGCAGTTCTTCCAGCATCATCGTTCCACGTTAATTGCCGTAGTTCCTGTTTGCGTGCTAAGCTAATAGGGGTGTTCAGAGCCACTCCTGTTGGGATTCCTGCTCTCGTTTATTAATTGGATCCATTCTGCTTCCCATTAGGACCTGAATAATTCATAAAAGCCGTTAATTAAGCAGATAGTGTTTAAGCCAGAGAACACACTCAAAGCTGCCTCAACCGTGAGCTTTGATTAGTCCTGACAGAGAGTTTGGCGTGTGATGAGGTGC
>NW_015515422.1:3642-4670 GCF_001515645.1 Sinocyclocheilus grahami | reverse complement strand
TTTTTAAAGTGATCTGCTGAATAACAGGGGATTTGACAAAGAAGTACAGCAGGCAAAGTCACATCGTCTGCTCTCTCTGTCGGAGTCTCACCCCTATTGACCTGCCAGTCTTAAGTAATTATTCTCAATGACAAATTGTGCCGGCAATGCGAATAATGGCGACGCAGCTGCTTGTACTCTCCTGTATTTCAAGTCTTATCTTGATCCCCTATATTTATCTCTTTCAGTAGAATTAGCATTAAGCACTGAGAGTTCCCTAGTCATGTGAATAGCTAATAACAACCCCCATCCCATTCCCAGCACACAGTACATAAGCCCAAAACAGTGTGCACTCCACATCTGATGGCTCTGGAACAAACAGAGCTCAACGGCACTGTTATTTTCACCACCATGATGCACGTTGACCATTTTATAACGTATAGAGGGAAAGTCAGAGTCAGAGATAATGCTGTGGGGAGAGAGTTTGTGGTTATGTAAGTGTTGGAATAATGAAAAGCTGATTTGTTTTCCGACCACTGAGGATCATCAAAGACAGAATGGGTCGGTGAAAGATAAGATGGTTCAATTTATCAAAGCAAGAGAGATGTTTTTTTATCATAGCTTGGAGCAAGAGAGGGAGAGTGAGCGATACTGAGAGGGGAGGGGCAGAGGTTGATGGGAATGGAGTTTTACACAGTCCATCTGCCGCACTGTCATGGATATTTTAAAAGGCCAAACGGATGCCGGAGGAACCGATAGATGTAGAGTCAATTAGAGACCTCTTTTCCCCTCAGTTTTAGCTGAGAGGCTTCTAGAAAGAGAATAGCGTAGACCACCATGATGTTGCAAAGTGCTTTTCAAAAACAAAAACTCAAAACAGACCTACTGTAAGTATGAATAAATAACTTCTTTCTAATGCAAGACCTTGTATGAACATTAAAGCTTGACAGTCTGATTATTCTACATTATTTACCAACACATGCTTGTTTTATGCACTGGAGAATGGTTAAAAAATGTACTGTAAAAAAAAAATCCAACTTGCAAAAAAA
>NW_015515422.1:1749-3545 GCF_001515645.1 Sinocyclocheilus grahami | reverse complement strand
AAAAAAAAGATTGCTTTTCATTTTACTGGCTTAATTTATTCTGCTGTTGATGTTGTTACTGTTAGTTAGATGTTAGCATGGTTCAGAGTTCATATCTTTACTGAATTAGCCATTGTTGATCTCACTGTTTTTGAGATTTGTGTGTAAAATTGTATGTGCATCTCATTGCAACTCCGGGATTTAATATATTTACCTATCAGGGTAATATGTTTGTCTCTAGTTTTAATAGGCAAATAATAAAATCAAAATCAAACATGATGAAAGAATAAGGTTTGTATTTTTAAGTTCTTTAGATGAACAAAAGTTTTCAGTTGTTTGCGTTAAATTAGCATTGACTGTAATAGGTTGCCTTATTTTTAGTTAGGTCAGTTTAAGGTGTTTGAATTTTTTACAGTGTCGATAACACAGTGAGTCTGAGTCTGCACTAGGGGAATTAAACTTGTTCTTTATAATTACCTTCTTGTAGAGCATGAACGTTTGTAGTTTGTGGTCATAGATTGCCTGTGCACGCACCTCTGCCCTTCCTGCTGGGTTTGAATGAACTAGTTGATTTCTTGTTTGCTGGCTTGTGTGCCCTGTCTCTTCTCCTGCCTCCTGTTATCCCTGGCGAATGACTACATCTCACCCTGTCGCACTCTGCACTCATTTAGAATACAAATTCACTCTGTCCCATACCTTAAACCTTGTTCTTCATTATTCTGTCATGCAATTTAAAAAATGTTTTGGCCATTAATTGGCAGATAGATATGCATATTATTTCTTAACATGATCATTAATGATTGTGTTATGTCAATGATTATAGCTTGGTATGAACAGATTTTTTTGATGAGTTAGACCACAAAAATGGCAGGAGTTTTTTAAACTAGTGTCTAGTTCAGAAAATTGTAAGATCATTTTGAATTTGTTTAATAATTTGCATAACTGCATAATTCCCATACTACCATTTGTGTTATGGTAGCATAAAATAGTAATAATGGAAAAGGTGTCTCCAAAAATTTGCCTGGTAGTGTAAATGTCGGTTATTTCATTAGTGCTTTACAAAGTTGTGTAATTAAAACTGTGGGTGTTTTAGAATGGCTGACTGAGTTGTTGTGAAGTGCGAGGCATTAATCATCTTTAGCTTCACTGATGAGCTGTTTTGCTCTTTGTATAAAGCTCTACCTACCAGAACAATTTGAAATGCTGTGAAATGAAGCACTGCAACCAGCTACTGTTCGACCTCTGTCATGACACTTGACTGCCTGTTTAAATTTCTTTTTATGTTTGCTTCACTTTGAGCTCCTTCTATTCAAGCCCCAAAACAGCAATTACCACAGTGAGGACAGCGGTTTCGTACTGATGAGTTGGTAAACTTGTCTACTATTGTTGCTGCCTCCTGGCCTTGACAGATATTAGATCAATCTCGCAGCACGTAGACGTCCGATTCAAGGTATCACAACGTGTCTGACTGCTGCCCTTGGAAGTGACATATACTCCATCTGTACTAAGTGCCTGGCTGTGCATATGCTGCATTTACTGCGCTGAATCATGTCAGTGAATCAACAGTGAAGCACAGCGGTTTTTGTGAGATGACAGTTTGTTCATGTGGATGCACAGTAGCTCTGTTTTTATTGAAATTGAATCGAAATTACTGAGTTTAAGACATGAAGCTTTGAGAAGACAAGAGAAATTGCAAATGGTAGACAAAGGTAATTCTCCATGCATATGGAAGGTGACAGCAAATTGATCTGGCCTTTTATTTACCTTATTTTATGGTACAACCCAGCCAATTCCATGTTCTTCTCCAAAACCAGTTT
>NW_015515422.1:0-1739 GCF_001515645.1 Sinocyclocheilus grahami | reverse complement strand
TTTGTAACCCATTTTTTAACCCAAAACAGAGAAGAAAAAAACCTCTCAGTCGCCTGCCTGAATGAATATCGCTTTCTCTGAATTGAATGTTTGGTTCAAATTTTTTATCCATGAAAGCTGAATGCTTTCATGTGCATTTTCTAAGTGGTGCATTTCACTGTTAAACTCTCTTACTGTTTGGGGGTGTTATCCAGTCTTTGGTCTGTCATTGCTTTCAAAAGCTGAACAAAAAGGTGAGGAAGAGCCTTCCTGAGTTTATAGTGACTGACAGTTCTGTTCTGTAAAATATTTGAATTAAATTAAAATAATATTTCTCAATATAATTTTTTTCCCTTTTTTAAGTTTTAGACATGCCTATTAACTTTCAGAGGGTACATATGACAATGAATATGTAGAAAGCAATAATTCACTGTCAAAGTGACTGTAAGTACAGTATACACTTCACTGCCGAGTTTGGAGTGCGAGCTATGCTTAAAAATAATTAATCATAAAGAAAAGCAGAGGAGAGCGATGAGCTTTTCATCTAGAGCATCTTTTTGTAATCAGGTTTTTTTCTATTATTATTCTCATTTGGAAGCCATACCTTTTTTCTCCAGTGCTGTTATGTGACCGTGTACTGAACACATATAAAATCTAAATTTATACTGACGGTAATAGGTGCTATCGGTATTTTAATGGAGTGTGCGTCTTTTATTTGCTTGTCTTCACACTGCGTTTCCACAGTTAATGGAACAGTAAACAAGCAAATTAAAATATTGGCAACCCAGGTGACTCAAATGCTCTGTGATCCTCACATCTCTTCTTTTAAAGAATGAGGAGAGTTGGAAATCAACAAGTCTCTCTTGTTTTCACACTTTACAGTAAATAAGTTGCTTTGTGTTATAAGCTCCCTTTGGGCATGTTTGCAACTTTTTGTATTTATCAGCAGCTGAAAATGAACATACTGTATGCAGTAAACCTTCTCTGCAAACAGAGATAACATGTTTTTATTTATCTCACCTACCTTTGCTGCCTTCAAACTTTTCAAGTGAGATAATTCCGTGCCTCCCTGGAGGCATATGCTCTTGACCTTTTCCTTTCTGAATGGGTCATGAAATTTGAAAAGACCTCTGCCCTTCCTTCTACACAATATGAGTCCTCCATCCAGATTTACAGAGAATAAGTAACATTTGAAGGCTTGACAAATGAGCTGAGGTACAGAAATGAAACTGAGAGGAAAGAATGAAAAGCATGAGCTTGATTTATCACATGAGGCAGAATGTTTTAAGATTTGCTCTTTTATGGCAGGTTTAGTGCTCTGATGTCCCTAAAGATCTTTATGTAAGATATTTAGCATCATCAGTGTGTTTTAACGATAAGCTAATCTGACAGAGGGAAGGCTGAGATGTATGTTCAAAAAAGTTTCTCATGTTAAAGAGTGAAGGCTGTCTTTTCTTGACATTTTTTTTTCAGTGGTGTGCTTCAGACCTACTTTTTCTTTTTACTGTTTAATGGTGTTTCTAGGTCTGAAGTCTTCAGGGGGTAGTGCACATATTGCGAAGCTTTTACGGGCTGCTCCGAAACTGTCCACAGATCCCTGTGGTTTAGGACACTGAAACTGCGACAGAAAACATTGTGTTTAATTATTAATCCTCGTAAAACTGGATTACAGTGCTTTTTATGGTATCTCTTTATACTTCAACCTGAAAAGTCACCTACAAGATTCAAAGTGTTTCATCATTAATTGCAGTTTGTACAGT
>NW_015515421.1:4980-5347 GCF_001515645.1 Sinocyclocheilus grahami | reverse complement strand
TCGTTCCCTTCTACACCTACATGGGCAGGTATCCATAAAAACTCTTACTCCTGTTTGGTTTACTCTATATAAATTCTGTAAAATTTCATAAAGTATATCCTGCCTAGATGCTGATTTCCCACTATTTAAGCTGTTTAATACCGAATATGAATCTGAGCAAACTACTACACTTATAGGATTGATGTCTTCCACCCACTGCAAAGCCGTTAGAATTGCCATCATTTCTGTTGCGAACCGCTGCTTCAAAAACAAGCCCTTTTTTTATGATTTATTATCAATTATTTATTACCAATAAACGAGCCTGCAACATATTAAACTGAAGCCACTCTTTTATCTGAAAAGCAAAAACAGAAGCTATTTTACAAAA